>NC_045690.1:29026582-29090415 GCF_003331165.1 Xiphophorus hellerii
AACTGATCATTGAATCACAAGAGTTGTGTAAGAAAGGAGGCTTAAGGCTTCATAAATTCAACTCAAACAAGGAAGCTGCTCTCACATGCTTGGATTCTTCAGAAGTAGCAGCAGCCATCGAGCCCCATGGTTTGGATCCATCCTCATCTGAGCGTGCACTCGGGATTCAGTGGTTGATAAAAAATGACACCTTTGTTTTTAACATCGGCTTAAAAGATCAAGCTTCAACCCGCCGCAGCTGCTTGTCCATCATTGCTTCACTTTATGACCCTCTCGGATTCATTGCTCCATTCAGCCTTAGTGGAAAACTGATTCTTCAAGAGCTTTGTCACCGAGGCATAGGATGGGACGATCCTCTCCCAGAAGACATACAGCCACGGTGGGAGAAATGGACAAATGATCTACTGAAATTGAAAGAGATCTCAATTCCCAGATGTTATTGTTAGGAAAGTTATCCTCCTGTTCATTTACTCATGAGTTTATTTTACAAGTTATGTTTTCATATTATTCTTTTCATATTATTCTTTTATATTATTACTCTCATATTATTCTTCTTTTTATATTTACTTAACTTCTCTTTCTTTTGTAGTATGTTATTAACTTTGTTTAGGATGTTTGCTTAGAAGCTAAAAACGTTAAACATTCATGTGTTATTAGTTCCATATGTAACTGATTAGTTGTGGTCAGCCACATGCCCTTATAAGGGCATGTCCATGAGAGGTTCCAGAATGTAAAGACGGTTGGTCAATTCTCTGTGTGACTGTGTGAAGAGAAGCCCAACCTCCTTTTTCTATACAATAAAGAGAAATGCAAAGAAAGAACTGGTAGAATTGAGTCCGGACAGTGTTTGACAGCGATTCGTCGCGTCTGTTCTCAATTCTCCTATTCTGCAGAAAAGAAATCAAAAGAAACCTAATCTCTGTCTCTGGCTGGTTCTTTGCAGGTTGTGACAAAATAAACCTATCATTTTTGGGGGCTCGTCCGGGATTCCCAACATACCCGCCGCTGACAGACGGAGGACAGACGCGCTGAAAACTGCCGGCAGTCAGGTTCTTTAACCTGAAAGTCCCGGGGGGTAAATTCCCCGCTGGGCCAGTGTCTTAGGTCAACCTCTTTCGGCCAACGGCGGATTGACGGGACTCAGGACCGAGACAGAGCAGGAATCAGCCAAGTAAGTAAATAATGTGGTATCCGGGTGGTTTTCAGTCCCCCGTTTGATGTAAAGTAAAGAAGGGAAAGTATAAAACACACACACGAAGGGAAAGAAACCTGTGAAACCTTAAAAAAAACAGTGGGAAAGCAAGTGGTGGGCCTTGTTGGGGATGTGTAGCAAGAATCCTCCACTCAAATCATTTATTGAGTTGAGTCGAAGCGAGGATTACCACGACAAGAATTTAACCACCACCCCACTTCCAACCCCCGTTCTGTAGCGTCCACCCTAGGTGTCATAAAGAACGGGACGAAAACACTGTAAAAAATGGGTTCTTCACATGGGAAGGTGAAAAGTCTTAAAGGGGATGAAAAGTTTATGTGTGAGATGGAGCCAGGTAACTTAAAATACCTCGCTAAATGGAAAAAAAAGTACGGAGTAAATGGTGTATTGAAAGTGGAACAATGGAAGGACGTGGTGTGTAAATTAGAAACAAGTGTTAGTTCAAAAACTGGTACCAGACAACAGAAAAAATTAAAGGAACTTGTAGTTGCACGTAAGTGGTTAACCCAGGCACAAAATAGACATAATGCGCGTGCTAAAAATAAATTAGGCCGAAAAACCGAAGCTTTGTTTGTTAGACCAGAAGATAATGAAACTCAACCTCGAGCTCAAGTATGTGCACAAAAAAACCCCACCCCCAGCCTTTGACCCAAAGGAGGACGCTCCTGAGGCATTAAGGGGGGTTTCAACAGGCCAGCCTGCAAAACTAGAAAAAAAACAGGAAACTTTGGGTCCCTCTCAATCTACTCGCAGTAAAACAACCCCAATAACTGCTAAAATCCATGTACAAATGGAAAATCCTCCTCCATATAATTCTTCTAAAACTCCGGGTTCTTCTAGCTCATATCAAAAGTTGTACCCTTCACTGTCTGAGCCATCAGAAGAGTTATATCCGATGGTTCAGGTTGCAAATCCTAATCCGGGAGAGGAAAATAAACAACCTACAATACTAGTTTTCCGTCCGTGGTCTCTTGAAGAAGCCAGAAAAGCTGTAGAAGGTGTAACTTCTCCAAAAGAAGATCTTGATAAATGGATCATGGACATGGAGGGGATTTATAATTCCTATGGATTAAATGGATATGAATTTGGCCAAGCCTTGCAATCTTCTTTAGGGAAAGATTGGGCAAAAGTCCGGGGCACTTATACTGGATACTCAATCCGTTCTCCAGGAACTGCTTTACCATACCAAACTACTATGGGAGGTGAACTACAACGTCAGTGGGATGAAGTTCAACAAAGAGCTAAGGAGGTCTTTGCTAGGCATGCAGATTATTCCCACCTTGGTTCAATTAAACAAAAATCAGGGGAAGATGTCGATGATTTTAAAATCCGTTTTGAAAACGAATATAAATTTCATAGCGGCATTATGTTCAGTGATCACAACGGCTCTCCTTACCAACAACAGTTAAAAAATATGTTAATGTCCGGGTTTCTCCCACACATTGCTAAATGGATTAGAAAACATCTGGTAGCATTTAACACCTCCACCGTTCATGAGTTAATGGAGTATGCACGGCATGCAGAGAAACATGCAAAAACAAAGGGAGATGCACACATCTTCTGGGCAGATTCCACCTCTGACCCAGAGGAAGTGTTTTCATTTCAAAGCACCCGACCCCCTCAAGGAAATAGAGGTGGTTTTCAAGGAAATAGAGGTGGCCCTCGGTCTAGGGGGTTGTCTCAGTTAAGAAATAGAATACCACAAACAGAGGAGGGGTGTTGGATTTGTGGGTCACTAGATCACTGGTCAAAAGAATGTCCTAATCAGAGACAGGCGCCACACCAAAGGGGGAGGAGGAGAGGTCGCAGGGGCAATTCACGACCTTATCAGGCGTGACTAGATGAATCAACTGTTAAAAACGAAGTTCAGACTCAAGTTGTTAATGTGTATGGGGCAATGGAACTATTAAATGCATTAAAAGAAAAGCCGTATATTGTTCTGACTGTCCATGGTCAGCCTGTGACTTTCTTATGTGACTCTGGAGCTTGTAAAACTTGCGTTAAAGACAGTGTAGGACTCAAATCCTCCAATACTCCTATATTTGTAAAATCAGCAAATGGTCAAACTTCACAGGAGTGGATGTCACGCTGTACTGACATCTGTGATCCACAGACAGGAAAAAGGCTGCACGCCCCTGTTGTAATTTCACCTAGCTGCCCAATTAATCTCTTAGGGCGCGATTTGATGGGAAAATTAGGCATTGCAATTTTCCCTACAAAGGGAGGAATGAAAGCTGTAAGAGTTGAAAATGTTATGGCCACAGTAACTGAAAAACCAATGTATTATGCTCTGCAGCTGCCATTTCTTAAACAGATAAGTGAAAAAAGTGAACTCTTAATCAAAGCAAAAGAGTCTCTGTCTGTCCCTGTTGATGAAACACCGTTAGCAGAACTAGAAGTTATCATGAATGTGTGTTTAACAACAGATGACAGATATGCAAAAAAATTCTTAAAGCAGGAACCAATGTTGGTGACTACTCAGTATTTATATACTGACGGAAACTCATTTGCAGCAGCTTCTGTGCTTCTGCCCACACAACAGCTATCTCTTTATTGCCTACCAGGGGTCCCACATCTGTCTTTGTTTAAAGCTGATGACACACAAAGCAGAGACACAGGTCCCCGTTTAAAAGCAGCAGAAATGGCATCTGATTTTCTGCCTTGTTCTCAAAAATTAGGCTGGACGTACAGTCCGAGTACACAGCTTTGGAGAATGTCGTACAGAGTTCTCTTCGATACAGAACCAAAAGTTACAGATTCTCCTTGACTTAATCTAGATTCTACAGTCCTACTATCGCAGTCTGATGAGGATGACCTACAGACTTTGCCTGCTTCATTATGGTCCACAGGTCCAACAGATGTAGGATTAATTACTATAGTGGAACCAGTCACTATTACTCCAAAATCACAGTGTAGGCCCAGAATAAAACAATACCCGTTAAAACCGGATGCACAGGAAGGAATAAAACCTGTTGTACAGGACCTTTTGGATGCTGGAATAATTAGACCATGTTTTGATTCACCATGTAACACTCCAATTTTTCCAGTACAAAAGGCTGATGGAAAAAATTGGCGGATGATCCAAGATCTCCGAGCTGTGAATGCAGCAGTCCAAACTCGAGCCCCAAATGTTCCAGATCCACACACGTTGCTTAATTCCCTAGACCCAGAAAGCAAATTTTTCACCGTGATCGATTTAAGTAATGCTTTTTTCTCAATACCAGTACATCCTGACTCACAATACTGGTTTGCTTTCACTTTTGAAGGAAAAAAGTATACTTATACGCGTTTGCCACAGGGTTTTGCTGATAGTCCAACTATTTTCACACAAGCAGTTATGACTTGTCTGGAAAGTTTTACTCCGCAAAATGGTAGTCAAATCCTGGTATATGTAGATGATCTTCTCATAGCATCTAAAAGTAAAGCAGCATGTAAAGCAGATTCTCTGCAACTTTTACATCACCTTGCATCTACTGGAAATAAAGTTAGCAAATCAAAATTACAGTGGGTTCAACAACAAGTTCGCTATTTGGGACATCAGATTTCTGAAAATGGGAAGGAAATACATGATGAGCGAAAATCTGCAATAGCGAATGCTCCAAAACCTGTAACAAAAAAACAGATGATGGCTTTTCTAGGCCTCTGTAATTATTGCAGAGCCTGGATCCCACAGTTTGCAGAAAAAACACAACTGCTACTTAATCTCATTTATGAGACTCCTATGGCCATGTCTGAGGTGATAACATGGACACCTGAAGCTGAAAAACAGTTCACAGATTTGAAAACAGAGCTTATCTCATCCACAGTTCTTGCGCTACCTGATTACAGGAAGCCGTTCGTTCAAACTGTTGATTGTAAAAATGGGTTTATGTGTTCAGTCCTGTTACAGTCTCATGGAGGAAAATTAAAACCTATCGCATATTATTCCAAACGGCTAGACTCAGTCGCATCTGCACTTCCTTTATGTTTACAAGCTGTATGCTCAGCTGCTCTAGCTGTAGAAAGTTCAGCAGAAGTGGTCTTATATCACTCACTAAATTTATTAGTTCCTCATGCTGTAGATGTGCTGTTGTTGCAGGCAAAAATGTCTTTTCTGTCACCTGCTCGACAGCTCTCCTACACAGCACTTTTGCTTTCTCAGCCTCATTTAACAATTCAGAGATGTACTGTTCTTAATCCTGCTACTCTTGTTCCAACTGCTACAGACGGTGTTCCACATGACTGTGTGTTTGAAACTGAAAAATTACAATTACCTCGTCCAGATTTGTCTGATGTGCCATTAAAAACTGGCAATGTATGGTTTGTGGATGGATCCTGTTCCAAAAATTACAAAGGGGAGACTCAAACAGGTTACGCAGTGGTGACCTCTGCTGGTGAAGTAGTTGAAGCCAAACAGATCAAAGCACATCATTCAGCCCAGGCTGCTGAACTAGTTGCTTTGACCAGGGCTTGCGAGTTGGCTAAAGGTCAAGATGTCACTATTTATACTGATAGTCAATATGCATTTTCTACAGTTTTCTTTTTTGCTAAGCAATGGGAACGCAGGGGTATGACTACTAGTACTGGCAAATCTGTTACACATGCTAAGCTTCTGTTATCGCTGCTTCAGGCCATACTCTTACCATCTAAGTTGGCCCTTCTCAAATGTGTTGCTCACACTAAAGGGACTGATTTTGTGTCAACTGGTAATCGTTATGCAGATAACACGGCTAAGCTAGCTGCTACAGGCGCTTTTGGTGTGTCAGAAATATATCATGCGACATCACAGGAACTTCTTATTGATCTAGAAATTCTCCTGTCACACCAACAAGCTGCTCACCGTGCTGAACAACGCTCATGGTTCAGTAAGGGTGCTGTTAGGAACACAACAGGCCTTTATATGCTTAACAACAAACCTATTCTTCCTAAAAGTCTTTTTAATGCTGCAGCAATTCTGACTCATAGTTGTTGCCATGTGTCCACAGGTGGGATGGTTCACATAATTCAGCAGCATTTTTCAGCGTTTGGGTTTAATGTATATGCTAAAACTTTCTGTAGAGCATGTACAATCTGTGTAAGACATAATCCACAAGGAAATGTTCGACCAAAGAGGGGTCAATTTCCTAAGCCACAATACCCATTTGAGACTATGCATATGGATTTCATTGAACTTTCTCAAAGTGGTCCCTATAAATTTTGCTTAGTGATGATTGATGCTTTTTCTAAATGGGTTGAAATTGTCCCATCAAAACATGCGGATGCCCTAACTGTAGCTAAAGCAATATGCAGAACTATCATTCCAACTCATGGCATCCCACAGAAAATCTACAGTGACAATGGTCCACATTTTGTGAATCAAGTCATTCGGTTAATGGCAGACAGATTGCAGATAACATTAAAAAATCACTGTTCATACCATCCCCAAAGCGCTGGGTTAATTGAAAGAGCAAATTCTACTGTTAAATCCAGACTTAAAAAATGTATGGAAGAAACCAAAAGGCCATGGCCAGAGTGTCTGGATTTAGTGAAAATGTACATGAGAATTGTGCCCACTGAGAATGGTTTAACTCCTTTTGAAATAGTACACGGCAGAGCTTTTAAGCTTCCTTTATTTAAAGACACCACACCACCACCAGATGACAGTGAAAAAACTTTAGCTGATTACATGAAGGAAATGTTACAGTCTAAAGAAGTGTCAAATGCAAATTCACTGCCAGAAGAACCTTTGTCTTCACAGGACCTCCAGGTGGTGAAACCAGGCGATTGGGTTTTCATCAAGGCCATTAAGAGACAGAACTGGGCCTGCCCACGGTGGGAGGGACCGTTTCAAGTGCTTTTGACCACTCCCACTGCAGTAAAGATCGCTGAGAGACCATCCTGGATTCACCTCAGCCACTGTAAGTTGCAGAGAGTGTTGGAGACCTAGGTGGGGGCAGTGGGGAAGATCTGACTACAAAGGGGTGTGGCTATATAGGGTCACACGTCTCAACGTCAGCAGAAGAACTCATCACATCCCTGTTCCATAGAGTCCTAGGTAAACTCTAACATCTCTGTAACTGAGCAAAGATGGGGTCCTCATGGAGATGGGGCCTCTTTTGTGCTGTGGCTGCTGTGTGCGTGTCCTGTTTTTTCAGTCCAACCTCACTAATCCATCTGGGGAGAAGATTTGTCCATACCACTGCTATGAAGATCTGGCTAGGACACCTTCCAGACCATCACCATGACAACATATGGCAGACTTATGTGGAGATGTTGGCCAAAGAACGGAACATGACCAACTGCTACGTCTGCTCGGTGATGCCAAAGTCTACCAGAAAACCTACTCTGTATGTCAGTCCCATGAACAGGTCCCAAGCTGTCTGTTTTGCCTCTTGTGCTTTACGTTTCATGCCAGCGACTCCAGTCAACACTTCAGATGGTGACATCCTGATGAAAAGAGTGTGCACTGGCGTGACGCCCATCTTCACCTACAGTAATGTTACTGGATACCCATCACGGATGAAAGCTGTCACGATGCCAGGGACAAAACATCCGGTCTGTATCCATTCTCCACCAGGAAACTGGACTGTTCGGGTAGGCCACGTACCTGGATGCCAGCAAAATATCACTGATTTATTTCCTAGTTCCGTTTGTCCAAGTGCTGATGGGACTCTTATTCCATGTCCCATGTGGACACCTCGAGGAAATTATCCTACTGAGGGTGGTTGGTTTCTGTGTGGAGGAAGTAATATCTATGCGTCGCTACCCATGAACTGGTCAGGTACTTGTGCTCCTGTGTTTGTCTCTGATCATACCATCATAGTATCTACTGCAGCAGTACACTCTCATCACCTGCGACGGCGGAGAAATTCAGAAATTGTTTTCCAGCCACATGATCCTATCTGGGGTTCAAATGTTCCCAAAGAACACAAACATTGGAGTACTGCTGGGAAATGGGGACTGTCAATTTTTCCATGGGTTGGAGTAGCAAAATCTATGCTGATGATTGAAACTTTGGATTACAGGATGAAGACCCTGGTAAATATTACCATGGACATTGAGAGAGGTCAGAATCAACAACTTAGTGAAATGCGACTGATGGTTCTCCAAAACAGGATGGTGTTAGACATACTTACAGCTAGTCAGGGTGGTGTGTGTGTAATGATAGGAACATCTTGTTGTACTTATATTTCTGATGCTAATGAAACTCATATTGCTGAAGCCATGTCTGCCTTAAAGAATCTGCAACAAGCCATGTTACAGGATGCTGTTCCCTCACAAGGAGATTTCCTTTCTTGGTTCATATCTGGACCATGGTGGCACCTGCTGTTGAAATTAATGATGCCTCTTCTTATTATTCTTTTCTTGTTTTGTATTTTTACTGCCTGCATAATCCCATGTCTAAAATCTCTGATAGCCAAAACTGTTGGACATGTTCTATATCAATATCAACTTGTTGCCTCTATCACTGAGGGGCACCCTGATGTCTAACGTTATGATGGATGCATTGAAAATGTGCCAGCAAGTGATGTATTCCTGATGTCTGTGTTAGACTTTTCATGCTTAATATGAAAAACAGGTGGGAAATGTTAGGAAAGTTATCCTCCTGTTCATTTACTCATGAGTTTATTTTACAAGTTATGTTTTCATATTATTCTTTTCATATTATTCTTTTATATTATTACTCTCATATTATTCTTCTTTTTATATTTACTTAACTTCTCTTTCTTTTGTAGTATGTTATTAACTTTGTTTAGGATGTTTGCTTAGAAGCTAAAAACGTTAAACATTCATGTGTTATTAGTTCCATATGTAACTGATTAGTTGTGGTCAGCCACATGCCCTTATAAGGGCATGTCCATGAGAGGTTCCAGAATGTAAAGACGGTTGGTCAATTCTCTGTGTGACTGTGTGAAGAGAAGCCCAACCTCCTTTTTCTATACAATAAAGAGAAATGCAAAGAAAGAACTGGTAGAATTGAGTCCGGACAGTGTTTGACAGCGATTCGTCGCGTCTGTTCTCAATTCTCCTATTCTGCAGAAAAGAAATCAAAAGAAACCTAATCTCTGTCTCTGGCTGGTTCTTTGCAGGTTGTGACAAAATAAACCTATCAGTTATCACCCCCCTGACTTCCACAACATTGTCAGAGTAGAGCTGCACCATTTTTCTGATGCTAGCTGTGTAGGATATGGTGCATGTTCTTACCTGAGATACATAAATGACAAGGATGAAGTTCACTGCAGTCTTGTGATAGCAAAGGCAAGGGTTGCTCCCTCAAAGATCACAAGTATCCCAAGATTAGAACTTGCAGCAGCAGTGATTTCTACAAAGGTCAGTGTCATGCTTAGATGTGAACTTGACCTAAAGATTGATCAAGAATTTTTCTGGACTGACTCACGAGTTGTACTAGGGTACATCAATAATGATGCTCGCAGGTTCCACATATTTGTTGCCAACCGTGTTCAACTGATTAGAGATAACAGTGATCCTAATCAGTGGCATTATGTTGAAACATCAGAAAACCCGGCTGATCATGCATCCAGAGGTCTTTGTGCTTCAGATATTCATTCGACAAACTGGCTGCAAGGACCAAGGTTTCTTTGGGAGCATGAGTTACAACTGACGACCAGCACTCCAACGGAATTACTAGTCGGTGATCCTGAAGTCAAGACAATTCAGGTGCTCGCAACTGATGTCAAATGTAGTAATGACATCCTCAATCGCCTGAATCGATTTTCCTCTTGGACAACACTCCTCAAGGTAGTTGCAAGAATCAAGAGACTAGGTTCAAAGCAACAACATGGCGAACATGTGACTGTTGACGAACGTGAAAAGGCTGCTGAAACAGTGATTAAGATTGTGCAACAACAAACCTTCCCAAATGAAGTAAAATTGCTTAAAGGTGAAAAGAACATTCCAAACACCAGCGCTCTTTTCAGTTGTGATCCCATCTGGTCTGAAGGGCTTCTTCGTGTCGGTGGAAGATTAAAGCAGTCATCTCTCTGTCTTAAAGTCAAACACCCAGTGATACTACCCAACAACAGTCATATTACTAAGCTGATTGTGTCCCACTACCATGCTAAGACATGTCATCAGGGTCGAGGCCAGACACAAATGGAACTTAGAACCAATGGCTTCTGGGTCATTGGTGGGAGTAAGTTGGTGGCCAAGATGATACGCGATTGTGTGTTTTGCAGAAAACTTAGGCGGCCAACAGAAAAGCAGAGAATGGCTGACCTTCCTAAAGAACGCGTCGAATCCTCTGCACCTTTCACATATAGCGGCATGGACTGTTTTGGCCCTTTCATTGTGAAGAAAGCCCACAAAGAATACAAAAGATATGGTCTAATTTTCACATGTCTCTACTCTAGAGCTGTCCATATCGAAATGCTCGAAGACCTGTCGACTGACTCTTTCATAAATGCACTGAGATGCTTTATCAGCATTAGAGGAGCTGTAAGACAACTGCGCTGTGATCAAGGCTCTAATTTTGTTGGTGCCAGGAACGAGTTCACACAAGCACTGAAACAATGTGACACTAAGTTACTTAAAGTTTTCTTGACGGACAAACAGTGTGAATTTGTTTTCAATTCCCCCTCTGCCAGTCATGCAGGTGGTATCTGGGAAAGACAGATCAGAACCATCAGAAATGTGTTGAATGCTACTTTTGCACAGTGCTCAGGCCGACTCGATGACGCCTCCCTCAGGACATTGTTATATGAGGCAATGGCTATTGTAAACAGCCGCCCATTAACAGTGGATGGAATCAATGATCCGCGAGCATTAGAGCCCATAACACCGAACCATCTCATTATGATGAAATCTAATGTAACCCACGTGACCGCCACGCCCCAACCACCTTCCCTTTAAGCCGTCCCTTTAACAGCTGGGACCCTCATGTGTATTTCCGGGTTTCCACTGTGCTGCTGCTCACTGTTGGTTGTGGCGTTGGTTGTTAATAAAACAATCTCAAATCTCCAACTCAACTCATCGCTGAACGAATTCATCTCTAAAACTCGAGGATCTGCGGTGAGTTAAGTACCATCTGAACTTGACGTTGTATCAGCAATACTAGCGCCGCTAATATATCCGCTGCAATACTCACCAGGTTGGGCTTTGTTGATGCCTGGTTTACCTTCTGATGAGAACAAGTAACATCCACTTCCTCAAACAAGCCGTTACTCGACGGTGAGTAAATATTCATCCATATATGATGGGGCGTTATTTCCGCTGTGCGCCGCCAGTTAGCATTAGCTACCAACTCGACAATCAGTTGCCACATCAGCTCAGTCCACTTACTAATAACTTACTTAATAAAAAGTCACACTGTTAAAGCCGAATTAAAGGCCACACCTTTAATATTTAAAGGCTTCTCTTTCAACTTTATATTTGATTATTTTTCATGATTTCTTTGTTTATTGTTGTATTCCATGCTGGTGCATCAATGAAGTCTGGTACCTAATATGATTTTGTTTGTAGCTACTTTGATCAATCACATTCTTAAAGTTGATTGATTTGATTTATTATTAGCTGTTCGTAGCGACTGCTAATTACCTTGAGAAATTTTGAACTTGAATTATGAAGTGCACTTTTCTTTTTAAAAGGATTTTTTGTTTTCTCTCATTTTTATAATATATGAAGTGGTTGTCAATACATAGCAGTATGTATTTGTTTTTTTTCCCATTTAGCTTATATAAATATAACATTTATATATGAACTTAATGTATGTTTTCTGGCCTTTTAGGTCAGGTTTTTTTTTTCCCCCTTCATCGACTCGCTTGCTGAAGGAGGATGCGCCAAAGTTGGGGAACAATAGTCTGCTTGGGGGGGGGAAGAAAGGAAGGAAGGGGGAAGAAAGGGAGGGGAGAAGAAAGGGGAAGAGTGAGGCCGATCCCAGAGTCGCGAGTTCGATCCTACCAGTCGCCATACTATGTTTTAGTGAAAAGATTTCCCACAATTAATGTTTAAGTGTTATGAAGTAACGGCTGTTTTTTTGTATCTTGAAAACATTTTAAATGCTTTTTTGTACAGATAGTGTAGTACTGTAAACTAAAACCCAACACTTGTCATAAAAGGCTTTCTTTTTAAAACTTTGAATTGCTTAATTAATTTTGCTTTTTTATTCTGATATATTCAAATTAATGTGTTAAATTATACTGTATACTATATACTTGATGTATATTTTAATGTCCTTAATCATACCCAGTGCTTATTTTCATTTTTCACAGCAAAACAGTGACTGAAACTAAAATTGCAAGTGTCTTTCCTAAAGTACTTTGAGTGAAGTGAATGATATCTTTTTTCTAGTGTATGCTTAAATTACCAATAATTCAGAATTTGAAGCAGCTAATATTAACTCACAAAAGACCATAGACCTTATCGGTTTAAAAGAACCAAATATTTATTCAACAATTAAGACAGTGAATTAAACATTTTTAGTTAGTCCCAAAACATTGTAGCATTTGGATGCAACACATTTCCATTGAAGTCTCCCATTTCTTTTTCTTAACCAAGAAATTTGTGGTTTGCTGAAGGACTTAAATCCTTTTACTGTATGGTTTGTTGAATTACTTTGTGTACACAATGACAATAAGAATAAATATCTGTATCATTAACCCAAAACAAAATAAACACACTATGAACTAAATAAAACTTATATACAGTGAAGTTATTTAAAATAAAGAAAATGTTTATTTTTTCTTTTTAATTTGTTCCAGCCACTGCTCTTTAGTGAGACTTTCATTAGAGGGACAGTAAATTTGCCCTCTATATTGGCTGTGTCCTGTTTCAGCTATTCTAAACTGCCCGCATTTTTTGCATGTGTTGTGCAAAACTTTGCGAGTCAATTTTCGAGGTTCTCTACCAGGTTGAGCAGGGGCTGCTCTGGGAGCCAGAGCAGGGGCCAGAGCAGGGGCCAGAGCAGGGGCCAGAGCAGGGGCCACAGGATAAGCATGTGGAGGAGGGGTGGAGAGGTTCCACAAACTCTGTTGCTGTTGGGTAGTGAGGATAACAGATCCCTGTGGTGCCATTGGAGTAATTGCCACTAGCTGAGGCCTTTTGGGTGGGGCAGGGAGAAGCTGCCGCTGTCCTGATGGATTTGTCCCATCAGTGAATTGTAGCTTTCTTTTTAATTTTGACTGCCCCACAGTGTTGGATGGTAGCCTATATGTATGCAGTGGCCCTGAATGTGGTACGCCGTAATGCGGGCGTATATTTGCAGGCAGAAGCGGGTCAGCAGCTACAGAAAACTGGCTGGGAAGGTTTAGCCCTTGAAGTACCACAGCGGTCTCTTGCCTTTTGACCCTTCTGTTATGCCACTGAACCAGGGTGGTGTAGCTAACATCCACTAGCTGCAAATGTGTCTGCCCCATCACAGCTCCATTCGCCAGAACGAGCTGCCTGATCTTTCTATAGTCTTGTAGGATCAAATCCCACCTGGAGACTGTGCCTGCTCCTCTTTTCTTTGGACTACGATGGATATTGCACAGTCGGACAAAGATGGTCTCCACCAAGCGGCAGCAGTCTGGCCATTGGGCAGATGGGGCTGGAGTGGTTAGAGCATGCCTCTTTACACTCTCAACCCCAGGAGTAAATTCTTGCCTCTTCTTGGGGGACCGAAACCTCCCAGTGTTCAATCTTTCTTGATGTCTTGCAGCAAATACCGTTCTCTGTTTATCAAACTCCAGCAGGTTCTGCCACAGAGCAACAATGCAGCTCACCTAAACAGGAAAATAAAACAATTTTACATTAGGACAACAATATGCAAGTGAGGTGAAAGGCGTGTGCATGTCTGCAGCAAGCAACAATGCATGTTACTGACCTCCTGGTTGGTCAGCACCAGTGAGGTTTTGCTCCTTAGCTCCACCAGATACTCAGCCAAGCTGTCAACTTTGTCCAGGCCTGGTACACCGGCCTCATCTAAACCCTGAGAAAACATAAATAATGTTGAAGTTATTTGAAGTTTTATTAAATTTTTCTTCAATTCTACAGCTTACTATGAATGCCCACCTCTGACATAGGCTCAGCAATGCCAGGCTGGGTGGAGGCAGCAGACAGGGTGGAGGGAGCTGGCTGGGTGGAGGGAGCTGGCTGGGTGGAGGGAGCAGGCTGGGTGGAGGCAGCACGCTGGGTGGAGGCAGCAGACAGGGTGGAGGGAGCACGCTGGGTGGAGGGAGCACGCTGGGTGGAGGCAGCAGACAGGGTGGAGGGAGCACGCTGGGTGGAGGGAGCACGCTGGGTGGAGGCAGCTGACTGAGTGGAGGCAGCTGACTGAGTGGAGGCAGCACGCTGGGTGGAGGCAGCACGCTGGGTGGAGGCAGCTGACTGAGTGGAGGCAGCAGGCTGGGTGGAGGCAGCAGGCTGGGTGGAGGGAGCTGGCTGGGTGGAGGCAGCAGGCTGGGTGGAGGCAGCAGACTGAGTGGAGGCAGCAGGCTGAGTGGAGGCAGCAGGCTGGGTGGAGGCAGCACGCTGGGTGGAGGCAGCTGACTGAGTGGAGGCAGCAGGCTGGGTGGAGGCAGCAGGCTGGGTGGAGGGAGCTGGCTGGGTGGAGGCAGCACGCTGGGTGGAGGCAGCTGACTGAGTGGAGGCAGCTGACTGAGTGGAGGCAGCACGCTGGGTGGAGGCAGCACGCTGGGTGGAGGCAGCTGACTGAGTGGAGGCAGCAGGCTGGGTGGAGGCAGCAGGCTGGGTGGAGGGAGCTGGCTGGGTGGAGGCAGCAGGCTGGGTGGAGGCAGCAGACTGAGTGGAGGCAGCAGGCTGAGTGGAGGCAGCAGGCTGGGTGGAGGCAGCAGGCTGGGTGGAGGCAGCACGCTGGGTGGAGGGAGCTGGCTGGGTGGAGGCAGCACGCTGAGTGGAGGCAGCTGACTGAGTGGAGGCAGCTGACTGAGTGGAGGCAGCTGACTGAGTGGAGGCAGCACGCTGAGTGGAGGCAGCTGGCTGGGTGGAGGGAGCTGGCTGGGTGGAGGCAGCAGGCTGGGAGGAGGATTCGAGATGTGATGTAGCTGAGAAAAGGGTCTCATCGTCTAGCTCTGATACTAGAAAGTCCAAAGCTTCTTCGTCCACAAAGCCTTCATCTTCCTCTGCTACATTAGCCTCCACATCTTCCAGCAGAACATCTGTCTCTTCTGAGTCAGGCTGGGGTTTCAGTGGCTTTCCTGTTTGACTTAGAAGGTAGTCAACGCCCAGTAGCTCACCTATGGAAAATCAAACATATTGATAGTAAAACATTCCAAAACATGTTACATATTATTGATTTTTTTATACTATAGTTTATCTTAAACTGTTTATCCTTCACATATTTCATTTGTACCTGTGTACTTTGAAGGGGGCATAAATTGTGGGACGTACTCTCGTCCCAGCACCTTCAAGCTGTTCTGATTTATGGACTGAGTCATGTCTCCAGCATATGTCAGAAGAGACGATGGTTTGTTGGTCACTGCTGCAGAACCCCGATCCTGATTCCATCTATTCAGGCCTTCCAGGAGGTAGAGCTGGAAATTCAGTAAGTTTGCACTGGTTCCTGTAAAAAAAGGAAAAAAACAACACATCATATTAATGTCTTTGAAACAATACTGGTTGATCCAGTTTTGCAAAAAATATACAGTAAAGTGTTGTAGTCATGTTAGAAAGCGACTTACCTGGAATAAACCTGTTTAAATGACAATGAAATGACTCCAGGGATGTAGAGCCTCGTGAACAGCGATAACGTGTCAACTTGATTCCGCTCTTGTTGACACTGCCCACCTCAGTGTACAACTGAATCCCTGCAACATCCTGAATGCATTTCACATGCCGTTTTTGGACACCCCAGATGTGTTTTATCCTGACTTCATCCAGTAAGGGAACCCCCATCAAATCTCTCCCTTTTGGACCATTCAGCTCCTCCAGCAGTCGTTCAATAAGGACAGTAGTGATGTCCTCTCCCCGTGTCCTCCTACGACAGAAATTACTCAACTCCTTCTTGGTTATCTGCCTGTCCACCATGGTGTTGGTTATACCTGGCCTCTGTTCCTGCTGGAGCTGCCTTTCTTTCGCTCGTCGAAGAAGGTCAAGGTCCCCTGCATCCCACTCAAAAATGCAGGAGGACAGTGCCCGCATGAAAGCAGGATACAGAGGGTGGGCATCCGTGGTACAACCAACAGCCAGCCTCCGCATAAAGTGCCAAATGTCCAGGCGAATGTAAATATCTGGCCACCCTCCAAACCTGGCCTGCAGCTTGCTGAGGCCTTCACTAATACAGCAGCCACAGTCCACATACAGCACCTTTGGAGGTGCAGCCCCAGCCTGGCGGTACCGCTCCATCAGTCCTGCAGCCATTTTGTCCAGTCCTGGACCCTCCTGGACAGTCAGGACACTATTCAATATTTGGCCCAGCTCATTGCTGACTGACGACACCCACAGAGCCGTTCCTTTGCTGTGGCCAGCCAGCTTTTTGGTGATCTACAATAGAAAGTGTGGAATTAAATCTTGCCGTTTCTCATGTCTACAGAAACCACTGCCGGCTGTGTATTTCATAACATTTTCAATGTACTTAGAACAATAAACTTTTCACAAGTTTAATTGTTTGTGAAACAGAAAAAAAGTTATCCCAAACATTTTTAAAATTATTAGCGTTTTAAATTTAGTAGTGTACAACTTTTTTTCCAAGTAGGATATAATAATCAATATTATTATTGTCAAGTTTTTTGCTCTCTTTAAACCACCTCAGCTTCTGCCCAAACTTGAAAAAGCTTGCTTCCCTCAAAGAAATGCAGGAACCACTCATTTCAGCGACATCTTTTATTCATCTTTTCTTTTTGTCTTTAGATTAGTTCAATTAACAGTGTAAGACCACCATGATTTTGTAGAAGTAGTCACAGAGAGTCACAGAGCAGTTTGAAAACCTACAAACAAATGAAACAAAATCAATTACAGATCACAATGAACTAATGAACTAGTTTTCCAGGTAATGTTAATCTACTTTTAAGTGAACAGTGAATGAACAAACAAACTACATTCCACACACATAAATCCCATTTCATCACCAAGGCTAATTTGGTCTTCTGAATGCAGATTAAATGATATAAACTGTGCATAATGTCCAGTTCCTACCAGTGGTGTCTTTGTGGAAGCTTGAAGCTGAGGCTCTTTGTCTGAAGAGATCATTGTGAGCACAGGTGTGCCAAGTTACCTTATAGACTTCAGATAGGCCTAATTGAAAGGGAGGGGTGCGCTTGATTCTCTGTGATGTGTGTGCCAGTTGGGTGGAGATAGTAAATGCACTCACAAATGTACCATTTGCTGTTTTAACTTGACGATTATCATTACATGGTTACTAACCTTTTTGGTGGAGTCCAGCTTCAGAACTGTCCCCAAGGTGGAGGTGATGCTGGCTTTTATGTGTTCTATGCGTGACAGAATATCTCTGCCATACACTGACAACAACCAGCGATCAGTGGGGATGTCAGCTGGTTCTGGGGGCTCCTGGCACACCACAGGGAAAAGGCTGGGTCTATTTACAAAGTTAGCGCACTCCTCCAGATAGTGCCCCAACCTGTTCAGCCACTCCTCCCCGTGGTTTTCTTTCAGCTGCTTCAGCAGCCGTGCTGAACTGTTGCCCTGTGTCCTGTCTCTCATCAGCCTGATCACTCGTATGTCACAAGCATACCTGGAAGGCAGATTAACAAAGTATTTATTTTGCAGTTACATTTGCATGTAATGTAATATCTTCATTCCTTCAGTTAGCATTTTACTAAATGTTTTACTCACTTTTGGGTGAGGATGAGCCGAAATAGTTTCTGGTGCGGCAAGTCCAGCTGGTCTCGGATGCTCTGGGATGTTGATAGATACGTGAGATTACACCCGCTGCACCTGAGTGTCTCCGTCACAAGGAGGTAATACCTATCAATATCCAGGACTTTCCGAGCCCTCTTGTGGATGCCAGCACCTGTAAGATGATTCCCACAAGTTTTGCAGAACACCCTGACCTTCCACTGATGGTAGGGCATCCATACGAGGAGCCGATGTGAAAAAAACCTCTCAGGTGTTGGCACCTGATGGTAAATGAGGGCCGGCGCAGGAGGCTCGTACCACAGCTTTAAATCTGGGCGCAGTTTGCCAGATTTAAAGAGGGTATTTGAGATCCATCTTTGATCCTGCACAGGGATGGTTTTCCTCATCTCACTCGGCAACCAGAAAGAAGCTGCATTATCACCTGCAGCTGGTTGTAACAGAGACGTTGAAGGCTGTTCCTAAAAACAACAGAACATAAATATGTTTGAAAACAGATATCTTAGAACTGCTTTACTTTAATGAATATACAATGCTGTACTCACAGATGCAACTGTCTTGCCGGAGTGTGTCTGGGAGGATGGAGCAACACTAGGGCTCCTCACAGAGGGTGGAGAAGGACTTGGGCTCCTCACAGAGGATGGAAAGGGACTTGGGCTCCTCACGGAGGATGGAAAGGGACTTGGGCTCCTCACGGAGGATGGAGAGGGACTTGGGCTCCTCACAGAGGGTGGAGAAGGACTTGGGCTCCTCACAGAGGATGGAAAGGGACTTGGGCTCCTCACAGAGGATGGAGAGGGACTCGGTGTCTTCCGGGCCACCAAGTTTGGCTTCACTGAATCCGAAAGAGAACCCCCAAAATAGGACTTAGTGAACTGAAACGAGAAATGTACAATCATGTGAAGTATATACTTTATAAATCACTACATCAAAATAAGCACAAGAAAATGTTTTGTTCAAAAACTATTATAGTTTGTTGCCAAGACAGAATCAATAATATAAAGTATTGAGCAAACAAACAAGAACATTTACCCTTGACAAAGATGGAGGGGACCTCAGGAAACAGCGGGTGGCTGTTGCTGTATCTCCAGAATTAGATTGTGAACCCACAGACTGTGGGGTCAAAGAAGGAGGTGCAGAAGGAGGCTGCAGTGCAGGCTACCAAAACAAAGATATTTTAAGTATAAAAGTCACCATTCACCAGAATTGCAAGAGACAAGACATAGCTTCAAATTTGACTAAGAAGTGATTGTTATTAGATATTATTTTAAACCAGCTTACTTTAACAGTGTGAAAGCCACAGTCACAAGTGACAGACGCTCCAAAAAGGGTGGTCTGTCCCCGAACTTGCATGGGGCATTTTTCTATCTGAAACAGTGTAACATAATCTTATTAATGACAGCTACTCAAGTCTGTCCTTTTTTATAAACATATCTACACACACAAGTGAATGAAACAGTGACTTCACTTTACCTTCTGATAGATATCATGCCATTTCTTCTGCCTTGGGGCTGGTCTATTCCCTGCATTGGAAGGCCAAACCCCAGTGCTGGCAAATGCCTTAAGCCTTGCCATCCACTCCCCATCCCCCATACCTTTGTGGCTCTTTGGCTTGGTGCTCATCTGAAGATAACATTGGGAATTAGCAGAATCAAATTCCATAAACTAATGATGCACTTTGTGCACAACTAACAATGGGTATGACATAAAAGCATTTAAAAGTAAAATCAAAGCCATAGTTTTCTGTGCTAATTATGATGAGGTAAAAAAAAAAAAACTATAAACCTCGATCGATCGATCGATCGATCGAGGTCGGTCTATATATAGGTTGATATCTATGTATGCATTTACATTTTAACTTAAAATGTTACTACTATATTATAAAATAAAATGTGTCCTTACTCTTGCACTCAGAACATGACATCATTATGTCGCCCTTTTATTTAACCCACAATATATTATTTTAGCTGATGTACAATTATAAATACGAAATCTGTTTGAACGACAACAGACAATAAACAATATTAATGGGTACTCACAGCAAGATCGTTTAGGTCGAGAGATCAATGATGTGATGACGAATCCTTCTTCAACGAAGCTAGGCTACTGACATCTGACTTTCAGAATCTTCCAACGGTTTTTATTTTTAAAAATAAAATTCGAAATTTGTTTTGTTTGTGGTGGTGGGGGGCGTGAGGGCGTCTGAGGGAGGGAGGGGTCACGGTGATTGGCCGATTTCCATTGTGAGCGCGGACATTGATAGGTTCGCATGTCGCCACGGTGATTGGCCGATTTCCATTGTGAGCGCGGACATTGATAGGTTCGCATGTCGCCACGGTGATTGGCCGATTTCCATTGTGAGCGCGGACATTGATAGGCTCGGTCCATTATGAGGCGGTACGACATTGGCTAAACCGTTCAATGTGAGAATGGAGAGGGGCAAGCGCCATTGGAGGAGAAACACCGACTAACGTGAGCGAAGTAGCGAGCTACCCACACACCACCTGGTGGTAGGAAAAAGAAAGACACTCTCCACACAGGAAAACCAAACAACACTTTCCATACAGGAAACAAAATAAACTCTAAGGGAGTATCTAAAGGAAAAGAACAATTCTCCCGTTGCTCTTGGACTTTTGAACTACATTTGGTTTTGAAGTATTATTGATTATTTCTTTTTCGGTTTGTTCTTTTTCCCCGTCCTTGTTTCTTTTGAACAATTTCTCTTTGTTTAGTTTTTGCTGTTAGTATTATTATTATTATTATTGTCATTATTATTATCATTACTATTTCCACTGCAATAAATGGCAATATAAACAAAGCTCTTTGCATCAGTTGCATCAATTATCCACCCAATCATGACTCCATGCCGTACCTATTTCTGATTTTATAGAGTGGTTAACACTAAGCCCTGCAGTCAGACCTGCGCATTTAAGAAAAGCGTTACATGTGGCGAGCTAGCCAGGAGTCTTGTAGTGGGTGAATAATTGCATAATTCCACAGTACCTTTATTCTGGATGTGTTATCATTATCAATAACAAAAACAAAAATGGATGTTGTTACTCAGCTGGGGTTAAACATGCAACGATCTGTGTTAGTTACTGGCACTCAGAGCAGTGAGGATGAAAAAGAGATAGTTGATCGTTTACAATGTTATGGTGCAGTAAAAGAGGTTTTCCATGTCAGTGATCCACAAAGTACATTTTATAAAAACCTGATTGTCGAGTTTGAAGAAGATTCTACATTAAATGCACTACAACCCCTTTTCCCATATAATTACCCTTCCAGAACCACAGTAGATGCGATATTTCGTGTTACTTCTCTCGCTTCAGAGTATGCAGCCTCAGTGAGTAGCAGCAGCCCTCCCATGGACTACATTGATGAGCTGAAGAACATAGCTAAACGAAGCGGAAAACGGTTTGAGGAGGTCCTGAAAGGTGTAATGGATCAAATCAGCACACATTTGGAGACAACAGGAGATGATGATGGTGATGAGGACGATGATGATGGTGGTGATGATGGAGATGATGGTGGTGATGAAGAGGAGGAAGAAAAAAAAGAAGACATCCTTACCTTAGCACAGTCTGTGCAAAGTCAGCAGATGTTACCAACTGTGCCTCAAGCCTCTTCACCTCCTCCAACCCATTCGTCCACTGATCAGCAGGGAGCACCTCCTGGACCCAGTCACTCCCGTATACCACCAACCCAGAGGGTTCCTTTGTCGAGGAATGACCTTATTCCACAGGACGTTCAAAGAGTTGTGGTGGAGCATGTTGTAAAAAATAGTGACTTTTCCACATCTTCACTTAGACTCCGCTCATTTTCAGGAAAAATTCCTAAACCAAGCAATGAAGCGGACTATGACTCATGGCGATCTCAAATCGAACTGTTACTTGCTGATCCCAGCCTTTCCAGATTGCATGTTAATCGGCGAATTGTGGAAAGTTTGTTGTCGCCAGCTGCAGATTTAATTAAATGTTTGAGCCCTGGTGCACCACCTTCCACTCTTCTTCAAGTCCTTGATTCAGCTTTTCAGACAGTGCAGGATGGAGAGGAGCTTTTCGCTCAGTTTTTAAACATTTTCCAAAATCCTGGAGAGCGGCCATCTTCCTATCTCCAGCGATTGCAGCTTACCCTCAACACAGTAATAAAAAGAGGAGGAATATTACCAAGAGACAAAGACACACATTTACTTAAACAGTTCTGCCGGGGATGCTGGGACAACTCAGTCATCTCCAAGTTGCAACTTGAGGAGAAAAAAAGCAATCCTCCCCCATTTTCTGAACTTTTGTTGTCACTCCGGACAGAGGAGGACAGACAAATTGCTAAAGAATCTCTAATGAGAAAGCACATTCATTCATCTAAACAAAAAGTGACCATTCAGTCTCAGAGTACCTGCTCTTGTGGTCATGTCACAGTTAATGAAGAACTGAAAGAATTAAAAAAGCAGATTCAGCAACTCCAACGGCAGATGTCTTCCTTCATGTCCAGAAAGACACCTGTTGATGCAAAATCAGAACTGCAACAGACCAAGTCTAAGCCAAGGACCAGCAACACCTCACCTCAGACCGCTGGAAGACCAAAGCCAGGGTACTGTTTTAACTGTGGTGAGGATGGTCATATGTCTTCCCAATGTAGCAACAAAGCAAATCCAAGCCTTGTGGAACAAAAGAAGAAACAGCTTCGTCAGAAACAACAAGCGTGGGATGGACAAAAGTCAAGTCAGCAGTTAAACTAAATGCAGTTCCTGCTGAGGGACACCCAGGAGCTGCCACCATCAGCTGTCCCAACCCCCATTCTGAATCACATTTTGTATTACCTAAGGGTCTCATCGGTACAAAGAGCATGGGCCAAATCCAAATAAAGGGGACAAACTTCAGCTGCCTCCTTGACAGTGGGTCGCAAGTCACTACAGTACCACATTCATTTTATAATACCCACCTCTTTGACCATGAAATTATGTCTCTGAACAATCTGTTGGAAGTTGAGGGCGCCAATGGCCAAAATGTACCATACCTTGGGTACATTGAATTAAATTTGACTTTTCCACCTGAATTTCTTGGCTCACCAATTGAAGTGGACACCCTAGCTTTGGTAGTCCCAGACACCAAAACCACACATCCACTTTTACTAGTAGGCACAAATACTCTTGATATTGCCTACAAGAAGCACCTTGAGAGCCAGTCTACTACTTTTAAACCCACTGCTTTTGGGTATCAAGCTGTCTTGAAGATCCTGCAGAACAGGTATGTTCAAAACTCACCTGAACATCCAGTTGTTTTGACTCTGCAGCCTGATCAGCCACAAACCATTTTATCTGGCCAAACTGTTGTCCTTGAGGGATGTTTGACCACACGGGTGTTGAGGGAAGAGAAAGTGGTTGTTGTTGAACACCCAGCCTCTTCCTGTCTGCCTGGGGGACTTATGGTTAAAGCCTGTCTCATTAACATACCTCAACATCGGCCTTGTTACCTGCCAGTGGTAGTAACTAATGAGTCAGACCATCCAATTATCATCCCCGCGAGAGCAGCCATTGCAGAGATTGCCGCTTTAGAGTCTGTTATCTCCAAAGAGCAAAGTGTCAAAGTCCATGACAAGCCTGCAGAGTCATTAACACCTCAGCTTCAATACAACTTTGGAGAATCGCCTCTAACACCAGAATGGAAAAGTCGGATCATTTCAAAGCTCAACAGCATACCAGAGGTCTTTGCCAAACATGACCTTGATTTTGGCCGTACAGACAAGGTGAAACATCAAATAAAATTGTCTGACCCTACACCGTTCAAACAAAGACCACGCCCTATACATCCACAGGATGTTGATGCTGTGAGAAAACATCTTCAAGAACTGCTTGAGTCTGGAATAATCCGTGAATCAGAATCTCCATTTGCTTCACCCATTGTGGTGGTGCGTAAGAAAAATGGCTCTGTACGCCTCTGTATTGATTATCGGAAACTTAACATACAAACCATTAAAGATGCTTATGCCCTTCCGAAGCTAGAAGATGCATTCACCGCACTAGCAGGCTCTAAATGGTTCTCTGTGCTGGACCTAAAATCTGGGTATTACCAGATAGAAATGGAGGAAGCTGACAAGAACAAAACAGCCTTTGTTTGTCCTTTAGGCTTCTGGGAATTTAATCGTATGCCTCAAGGAGTGACCAATGCTCCAAGCACTTTTCAACGACTCATGGAAAAATGCATGGGTGAGCTCCATCTGAAAGAAGTTCTGGTTTTTATTGACGATTTGATCATCTTCGCACCAACTCTTGAAGAACATGAAAAAAGATTGATGAAAGTCCTAAACAAATTAAAGGACTTTGGACTAAAACTGTCCATTGAAAAATGTGTGTTCTTCCAAACTTCAGTGAAGTATCTTGGCCATGTTGTGTCCAAGGATGGTGTGGAGACAGATCCTGATAAAATTTCCACCCTTGCATCTTGGCCAGTGCCAAAGAACCTGAAGGAACTGAGATCGTTCCTGGGATTTGCAGGATATTATCGGCGATTTGTGAAGGACTATTCTGCAATCGTCAAACCGTTGCATGACCTTACTGCTGGCTATCCACCTAGCCAAAAGAAACTAAAACCTATGTTGAAACCCCAGAACTATTTCAACCCAAAAGAGCTTTTTGCTGAACGTTGGACTGAATCCTGTCAGCATGCATTTAACATCATTATTAAAAAACTCACTACTTCTCCTGTACTTGTATTTGCAGATCCTCGCAAGCCATACACTCTCCATACTGATGCCAGTTCTTCAGGCCTTGGAGCAGTGCTATATCAAGAAAATGATGGCAAAAATCGAGTTGTAGCTTATGCAAGTAGAGGTCTGTCCAGAAGTGAATCAAACTACCCAGCACATAAATTAGAATTTCTGGCACTTAAATGGGCAGTTACTGAGAAGTTTAATGACTACCTATATGGCACACAATTCACTGTGGTCACAGACAGCAATCCACTGACCTACCTTTTGACATCAGCTAAGCTTGATGCTACAAGTTATAGATGGCTCTCTGCTCTGTCCACATTTACCTTCAAGATTGTTTACAGAGCAGGAAAACAGAATGCAGATGCTGATGGGCTGTCCCGACGACCACATCCTGAGATACCGGATGACCTTAAATCCTGCAAAGAAAGGGAGAGAGTGTTAAAGTTTGTTCAACATCATCTCAAGGAACCAGGTTGCACCACCATTGACCAGCACATTGTCGAAGCCATCTGTGATCGCCACCTGGTGCTCAGCTCAAGCAATGACCATGCCCTTGTTCTCTCTTTGTCTGCCCATGTGGAAAGCCTACCTGACAGTTACACAAACGACACCCAATTTGCTACCTCTGTTCTCCCTCGGTTCTCTACTGCTGAGCTTGCTGCTAAACAGCGAGCTGATTCCACCATCCAACATGTGATTGCTCAGCTTGAGAGAGGGGAATCTCCACCGCCATCACTGAGGGATGTACTTCCAGATTTGCCACTCCTGTTGAGAGAAGTAAATAAATTGGAGCTCCGTAACAACCTTCTTCTCAGGAGACGGCAAGTGGGAAACAGAGTAGCCTATCAGTTAGTGTTACCAGAGGAGTGTCGGCATATGGTGATGGTTCAGCTTCATGATCGTATGGGCCACCTTGGGATTGAGAGAACATTAGACTTGATTCGTTCCCGGTTCTTTTGGCCACGAATGTCCACTGACGTTTACAACAAAATCAAGACCTGTGAACGATGTGTAAAAAGAAAAACTTTACCAGAACGGGCTGCACCTCTCGTTAACATCAAGACTTCAAGACCTCTAGAGCTAGTGTGCATGGACTTCCTGTCTCTGGAGCCAGACCGCAGAGTGAAAGATATTCTCGTGATTACAGATCACTTCACAAAATATGCTGTTGCTGTTCCAACACCAAATCAGAAAGCTCGAACTGTTGCTAAATGCTTGTGGGAAAATTTTTTTGTCCACTATGGCATTCCAGAGAGGTTACACAGTGACCAAGGACCGGATTTTGAGTCCCGTACCATCAAAGAACTGTGTGATATTGCTGGCATCCATAAAGGAAGGACAACTCCTTATCACCCTAGAGGTAACCCTGTGGAAAGATTCAATCGCACATTGCTTAACATGCTAGGGACATTAAGTGAGCAGAATAAATCTCGATGGAAAGATTTTGTAAAACCCCTTGTTCACGCATACAATTGCACTAAAAATGATGTCACTGGGTTTTCTCCATACGAACTAATGTTTGGTCGCCAACCTCGTCTTCCCATAGATGTGGCTTTTGGGTTACCACTGGAAGAGGACACCTCCACCTCTCACCTACAGTATGTCCAAAGACTGAAAACGCATCTGCAAGACAGCCATCAGTTGGCTGCGGAAAACTCAGAGAAGGTGATGTCCCGCAATAAGGCCTCTTTTGATCGGCGTATCACCACTTCTGAACTTGCCGTAGGCGACAGGGTCCTTGTTAGAAACGTCCGACTGAGAGGAAAGCACAAATTGGCTGACAAATGGGAACCTGACATATATGTAGTGGTAAAGAGGGTTGGCAACCTCCCTGTTTACACTGTAAAACCAGAGAACCAGGATAAACCTCTCAGAACACTCCATCGTGATCTTTTGTTGCCTTGTAATTACCTAGCTGAACAGAGTCCTGTAAAAAACTTACCTGTGAAGAGGAAAAAGCACCTGCCTGTGAACTTACCTGACCCTGATAATGAAGATGCATCAGAAGATGAGATCATCTCACCTCTGTATGATCCTTCTTCCTTCGAGCCTGTGAAATTCATCACTGTTGTTAATTCACCAGTACCTCCTGTCCAGCAATTTGTTCCACCTGCAGACCTACCTGAAGTTCCTGATCAGCCCCCATCCTCTGCTGCAGAAGAGGAGGAGGATTTGGAACAGGAACTCCCAGTTGTCACAGAGGAACCAAGGGAATTTCAACCTGTGGACAGAGAGGCAGTAAACATCAGTTCAAAACCTGATTCTGCAGGAGATGCTGCTGGAGATCCTGCTGCTGAGGGAGGTCCTGAGCCTGTCACTCCAGAGCCCTCCACCAATAATATGGAACCAGAAGTGGACTTAATTGTTCAAACAGAACCATCAAGCCCTGAAACAGAATCATCAAGTCCCGAAACAGAACCATCGAGTCTTGAGGGAGAACCATCTTTGCGGAGGTCAACCCGAGCAAGAAGACCACCAGAACGTTTACAGTACTCCCAACTCGGTCACCCGCTGTTGAAGAGTATCCAGTTGTTGTTTCATGGACTGACCACTGCATTTACACATGCTCTTGAAGGGACTGAGGATGATGAACACATGACTGTTCCTGGTATTATCCAGCCAGCCATCCAGACTCAACCTGGTCCATGTACGGGGACGTGCATGGGATCAGGGGGGGAACATGTAACCCACGTGACCGCCACGCCCCAACCACCTTCCCTTTAAGCCGTCCCTTTAACAGCTGGGACCCTCATGTGTATTTCCGGGTTTCCACTGTGCTGCTGCTCACTGTTGGTTGTGGCGTTGGTTGTTAATAAAACAATCTCAAATCTCCAACTCAACTCATCGCTGAACGAATTCATCTCTAAAACTCGAGGATCTGCGGTGAGTTAAGTACCATCTGAACTTGACGTTGTATCAGCAATACTAGCGCCGCTAATATATCCGCTGCAATACTCACCAGGTTGGGCTTTGTTGATGCCTGGTTTACCTTCTGATGAGAACAAGTAACATCCACTTCCTCAAACAAGCCGTTACTCGACGGTGAGTAAATATTCATCCATATATGATGGGGCGTTATTTCCGCTGTGCGCCGCCAGTTAGCATTAGCTACCAACTCGACAATCAGTTGCCACATCAGCTCAGTCCACTTACTAATAACTTACTTAATAAAAAGTCACACTGTTAAAGCCGAATTAAAGGCCACACCTTTAATATTTAAAGGCTTCTCTTTCAACTTTATATTTGATTATTTTTCATGATTTCTTTGTTTATTGTTGTATTCCATGCTGGTGCATCAATGAAGTCTGGTACCTAATATGATTTTGTTTGTAGCTACTTTGATCAATCACATTCTTAAAGTTGATTGATTTGATTTATTATTAGCTGTTCGTAGCGACTGCTAATTACCTTGAGAAATTTTGAACTTGAATTATGAAGTGCACTTTTCTTTTTAAAAGGATTTTTTGTTTTCTCTCATTTTTATAATATATGAAGTGGTTGTCAATACATAGCAGTATGTATTTGTTTTTTTTCCCATTTAGCTTATATAAATATAACATTTATATATGAACTTAATGTATGTTTTCTGGCCTTTTAGGTCAGGTTTTTTTTTTCCCCCTTCATCGACTCGCTTGCTGAAGGAGGATGGCGAGCTACCCACACACCACCTGGTGGTAGGAAAAAGAAAGACACTCTCCACACAGGAAAACCAAACAACACTTTCCATACAGGAAACAAAATAAACTCTAAGGGAGTATCTAAAGGAAAAGAACAATTCTCCCGTTGCTCTTGGACTTTTGAACTACATTTGGTTTTGAAGTATTATTGATTATTTCTTTTTCGGTTTGTTCTTTTTCCCCGTCCTTGTTTCTTTTGAACAATTTCTCTTTGTTTAGTTTTTGCTGTTAGTATTATTATTATTATTATTGTCATTATTATTATCATTACTATTTCCACTGCAATAAATGGCAATATAAACAAAGCTCTTTGCATCAGTTGCATCAATTATCCACCCAATCATGACTCCATGCCGTACCTATTTCTGATTTTATAGAGTGGTTAACACTAAGCCCTGCAGTCAGACCTGCGCATTTAAGAAAAGCGTTACACTAAGGTTTCTCTTCCTCCCCCTGGAGTGTTTGTCAAAGAGGACCTATATGCCACAAAGAGGTGGAGGAGAGTGCAGTATCTCATTGAACAATTTTGGAGTCGCTGGAAAAGGGAATATTTGTTGAACATTTCCATGAGACAGAAATGGCACTCAGCTCAGCGTAACCTCAAGAAAGGGGACATTGTCATTATCAAAGACGACAACCTTCCAAGACATCAGTGGCAACTAGGACGAGTGGTTGAAACTGTTCAAGGCGATGATGGATTGGTCCGTCGAGTCAAAGTTCAAGTCGGAGAGCGAAAGTCCAATTCCTCTTCCAAACTCTCAATTATTGAGAGACCAATCCAGAAATTGGTTCTTCTTTTGGAAAATGATGAGAAGTGATAAACAACCTTTGTACAGTTTATTCACCATGTTATTCTTTTCTGCAGACATGCTCATTTAGTAGAGTCAAGAAATCCTGTTCAATTACTTTCCTCATGTCTTCTTTTGTTCATTTATTGAGACAGGATTTGGTGGGAGTGTAAATAGCTACTAAATGGTGAAATTCTTCTTTTTGTTTATTGGTACCACAGTGACACTTAGTGGTTGATTTGTGAATTTATTTTATAGAGCGGTAGAGTTCTTCTTCGCGTATTTTTGTGTTAGGCACTTCCTGTTTGCTAACCACGCCGAGTGAGCGTTAGAGCCTGAGGAAAAGTAAAGAAAATCTGTAAAATAGCGCTCTTGGGAAGCAGAACGAGGTAGGAATGTGCGCAATTGTGTTTTGTGAACATTTATGTTTATTTATACATCATGTATCCTTTGTTTATACTGCAGTTTTCACGGTGTCAGACAAGGAAGGCTAATAATAAACTGCACCCGTTTGGAACTCCCTGCGTCTGGCTGTTCACTCCAAGAGGCCGCTACAGACATGAAGCAGTAGACAACACAAAAAGCAATTTTGAGAAAAATTGTTGTAACTTTTGAAAATAAAATAAATAAATAAAATAAGACGAAATTTCTGAGTTGAACAAAAATATTAAATGTTTGAATTGTGTAGTCAACATAGTGATAACATCAACAAACTGCTGCAACCCTAGAAAGTTTTAACCCATAGTTACCATAGTAAGGTAGAAAAAGTGAAAATCTCAATATGTGTGTATGCAGCTCAGGTACTAATAAACCAAACAAGGTGCTTTACTTCAAAGGTATCGCCAGTGCCCTCATTAAACTTGCATCAGTGTGCTGCAGAAAAAGCTTCCTTTCACTAAACAAGGAAACCTCCCAACGAGAAACTGTGTGGGGCACATCTGTGACAATCATGTTGGCTAAACAGCAAACATCCTCTCAGTTCAGCTTCTGTCACAGTTAAAGAAATGTCACAGCAGTTTGAAGGAGCTCAGTTAACCCGCAGGATGTTCGCCAGAATTTAAGCTGCAGTTTTCAGTGGTTTATTTATAAATAGATTTGCACAGCAACGTACAAAGATTATATTCATGACGAAGATAAAATACAACTAACACAAAGAAAAAAAAAACAATTGGTTAAGCTCGATATGAGGTAGCTTCACTGGCATAAAATTTTCAAACTCTAATAAATAAAAGCAGCATCTTTAGAACTGAACATTAGAATGTATCTCTAAAATTGTTTTTTCCCAACAGAGCTAATGGAAAAAGTAGGCAACCAGCATGCTGGAGAAATAGAGAGGCTTTTGTATTCCCTTGTTGATGCAAAGAACTACAGGAAAAACACTGCTTTCACAGATTTCAACTACAGCTAGCGACCAGGAAAAATGTAGATATTTATTCAGTTCGGAATTTTCTCATCCTTATCCATCTTCCAAAAAGTTCTTAGTTTACCTAACATCAGTAAAGAATAAAACAATAAGAATATCTTAAATGCAACATTTACTTTTTACATTGTGAATTGCAAGATAAGATTAGCAAAATGAAATATTGGATGTATTCAAGGCTTTTTCTTTTCCAAGGCTAAGATCTTTTCGACACCTTGACAAGCGCACTGTCACTGATTGAGGGCAGAGGATTGATGCTGCAAGAAGAAAGAAGAAAGACAAGGAGGAAATATGACATCTTGCCAGTGGGCTGACAGGAGTGCAGGTGAGTGCTGGTCCACTTAGACGAGTATGAACCTTGTCAGTCAAACAAACAGCATTCTGAGCCTTGAGCATCCAAAGCCATCAGCAGTAATGTAAGTTTAGGGCAGTCACTCAATATCCATGATGTGCCCTCATGCACTATCCCCATTTTTTGCTACAGCAACCCATTTTATGAAAAGCCTAGACTGCAGGATGTGGATGACTGCTACATTTGTTAAGTGCCATTTGATAGTGGCGTGTTTCCACATGTTTCTTCCCCAGGGACAAGCAGAAACAGTCATATTCAATAAATTAGAATAGGTTTTCAGGCACCCATTTGTCAGATTAAAAGTACTTATTGAAAATAACCTCTAAACTGCTATTAAGCATACATTTCATTCATCCAATATTTCTGTATTTTTATTTTAGATTTTCATTTATCTGATGTGATATTCTAATTTTAAATGCCATATTTTCATCACAATCAACAGAAATAAAGTCTGGAAACCCCAGTTTGTGTGTAGTTAATCTATACAATGTGTTTGACTTAGTGACTAGGCTCCTGCAATAAAAGGGAGTTCTTAGTAATAATCTAATTTATGGAATGGATCTATCTTTTAATCTAATACCAGTAAATACAACTTCATGATTTCAGATTTTTGTTTCCTTCACATTTATGATAATTCTGTAGTTTGTGTTGGTTTATCATTTTAAACAAAGTAAGCCTTGTGATTACAATGTTAGAAAATGTGAAAACATTCAAAGAACATGAACACTTTTGCAATGTCTGTGAATCCACTCTGAAGACACAGACACATTTCCACAGACAGCTGACATATTGGTTGACATCCACCTTTGTGCCCTTTTAAAGACCAACAGGTCTACATAAAAAAAAAAATCAAAAAGCACAACCAATCCAGCTGGTTGAGCAAGAGAAAGACTGGTTCAGTTCACAGAGAGCAGCCAAGAGTAACAGATTGCTTCTGCTCCATATGATCACAGTAAGGACTGGTCTGAAAGGGGTCTTTGTTTACCCGGGGGGAAGCTACGATGGCATGGCCTGGCCATGCAGGGTGACATGTGTTTGGCGCAAGTGGGTTTGGGGATGTTGTGGGAGGCAGCACATTTTGCTGCAAGCCCTTTCCCACCTTGTCTTTGTCACTTCCACTCATGCCAAAAGGCAGGCAGCACCTACAGCAGGTCTTCATTATTTTTTTAAAGAAATCCGTAAATATAAAAAAGTTTTGATTTTTACTGCTCATGAGTTGATTGGCTGCATATTTGAAAGCTAAACAACACTGCTTCATGCACACCCCTATTACAAACTAATACATTTACTACAATGTACATCTATCACCTTATAATAAACCACCCAGAGTGCAGGAAGTGCTAATGACCAAACAATATGTCTTGTCAACCATCTTTGCAGACTCTGCTGCTCCTGTTATGCTCTAGATGGATGAGTTGGTATGTGTTGAAGTTCTCAACACCTATTAGATGAGCACTTCCTTAGTCAGCAAAGGAAAACTGCAAGAGGAAATGTACAAACAGAGTTGTCAGCAAACTTTATGGCTCTTAGGGAATTCAGGGTGCCCACTAAGAAAATAACAAGGCTGAACGACAAGAAATATGGATTCCCTGTTGTACAAAATATGTACCCACAAGATTCAGTAACGTCCAAAAAGAACAAAGTGAAGCATTTTATTGTTTTGTATCAAATTGAAAAAAATTTCATCTTTTTCATATATTTGCTGATGAAAACTTGATGCCGTTGAGAAGTTTCTTGTAACATTTCATTCATAGCAATAGAAGATTTGAGCTAGAAACTTGTAATTTATCAAGGTCACATTTTTTACAGAGCGGTCCTGATCCGATATTGATATCGGAAACCTATCCAATAACTGCCAAAAAAAGAGTATTGGATAATATTGGCATACAAGCACACTGTTAGAAGGACTCCATTCCAGCATTTAGTCTGACCCAGCAGTGCTTGTATTCTGCATGCAAACCCAGTTGTTAATAATAAATCAGTTGTTCTCATACCTTTTGTCATTGACTGTAATACCACTTGATCAAGCCTTTTCCAACATTCCACCCTACAAAACAAGTAATAAAAGGATGAATGATTTGTGCTGACATCATATCAGGTAAATATTGGTATCGGCTGATACTCAAAGCACAAAATCCTTATTGTACCTTGTGTATAAAGTGTGTTTGGAGAGTTGCCATAATGCAATTTTTTATTTTTTTCTCATGGCTTATATCTGTTTAAGTCAGCACTGTACAACTTTTATATATAAAAATGTCATCATGCATGATGGATGGAGCCTTTTTATAATTGTGTTGAATCCCTGGAAATTCAAAATAATGGTGCATAAATGCATCCTAAGACAATTGATGGATTACATCTAGCGAGTTTGGGGATTTCCTCCTTTGATCCTAATTAAACTATTGTCTGTACAAATTCTGATGAGATTCTTTTTAGACATCCAAGACCGAGTCCTTGAAAATTCCATGTTGCATAATAAAAAGTCCTCCAAACTTTTCAGCCTTGAGAGAAGTGAATCTTCAGCAAACCACCAGCCTTGAGCTCAAACTGCTGATCTCATTAGCACCATGAAATCGGGCTTTTTAATGATCGGGGGGCCCCATCAACCCCCCTCTCACATCACGTCATCCATCTGCTCCACTGGGATTCAGTCCTACTCTTTAAACTGTGAGCCCACTGGAGCACCATGGCTGGATTAGCAGAATGTGCTTATCCTGCAACCTTCAGGCACTAATTACTGCACTAGAACAAGCAGATTTTCAGCCGCAGGCTGTAGTGCTTGCTGTACTGGACTGAGACATGCTCTCGTTTCCCAGTGTTAACTGGTATGCTGAGTATTGAAAAACTAAACCGGATATACACTACGATGGAGAAATTAAGACAAACTGAAATATAAATATGTCTATGAATATAATGAATACATTATAAAAAAAAATTATTGCCACAAAAATAGCAATTCTGGAATTATGGCTGCATAAAGATGCAGTATAAAGACAAAGCAATGAAGAATGAAGTGGCTGCCATGGTGATCAGGTGCTACAGCCCTGCAAAAACAGCCAAGATACCATGCCCATGTCAGATTGAATCTTGGCAATAACCTTGAAACATTCAGCCAACTGCTCTTCACACCAGCAGTATTTTTCCAAACATGCAACATGACAGACAGTGCGGCAGCATCTTCTCGGTTCTAAAAGCAGAATATTCTTCTATAATCCTCTTGGGTTAGCAGTTACATAAAATATCTTGATTGAGAGAAATAATCCATGAGAACAAGGTCACAGTGGAAAAGAAAAATCTCTGGAGTGGGTTATTATCTCAACATTGCCAGACTATGTAGAAGGAGGTGGAGAAGATACAAGAGCAACGAAGGACAGTTAGTCCAGCAAAAACTACACTTTTGCTGCATTTCTCTTGCATTCGTTGAAGATAAAGTATTAGCTGAATGAAAAAGTATCTTTGAGAATAAGGGCGGGGAAAGATAATTCTATGTAAAGAAGCTTTAATTGTGGCCCATGTATAATTCTCTGTGGATTAAGTTTTGGCTGCCTTACTACAACCCTATTCTCTTAAAGATATACTCCAAGGCCTCCATCACTCTGTCTCAGGCGTTGCTGAACTGAAATATTTGTGACTGAGCTCAAACAGTATAATATTGTTCATCTGACAAGCTGCTGTGCCCCCTCTTACTGCCTCCCCACAGTGACTCATCAGGCAATAACCTTGACAAACAACCTTCAACACCCACACTCCACATAGCAACACTGATAAGATTTACAAAGTAATTTAGAGCTGACTCTCCTCCATCTGTCAGCTTCCCAATTATATAAGTTTCCAAGCATTTATGTGCGCTGTCAAGAAAATCCGAGCTCATCCCACTTCCCCATGCTGGAGATTTTAGTTTAACAGTAATAATAAATAAAGTTATCTTTAAAATGAATCACTCAAGTGACTTCAAGGCCCAGCAGTAGACTTAGGTGTCAATAAAATAAATCTGGTTGTGTGTGTTGTTTTTGTCTAAAGCAAACTTTGCTTTAATTCTACTTTTTTCTATCTAATCATAAGAAATCATAGTCAGTCAGAGAGAGTCATTAAACAGGAAAAGCAGGTTTCCTGGAAAAAGAGGAAGAAAGTTTCCAGCCTGCAGATTTATAAAAATAGCTGAGACTATTCCTTATTTTAAAGCATGAAAGTTTTAAAGAATTAAATCTAAACATTTTGAGTAATTTGATAAGATTCAAAGTAAAATACTTATATTAATAATGGTTTACTTGTAATAATATTTACACGAACATTTGTGGGAACACTTATAAGAAAAACAAGTAACTGTAACTTTAGTATCAAATAATTAGAATCATGGATTATTCTTGGTTTCTTTTCAGAAAAACATCTGTAATAACTCACATTAGGATTATAATAAGTATAATTAATAAGTTATGGTTATAAAATCATAAATGAATGATAAATCAGAGAAGCTGAAGAAAATAAATGTGATATAAGTTATGGTTATAAAATTATAAATGAATGCTAGATCAGAGAAGCTAAAAGAAAATAAATGTGATATAAATGTGATTTTGACATTAAACTTGAAATGGTGTAAAACATGTAACTGCAATTAAACATCACTGATATGTTGGAGGTAGATGGTAGGTGAAAGGTGAAAGGAAGGGAAAAAGGGGAACTAACAGGAGAGCAGAGATGATCAACGCCTTATTTAGGTAAAAGGTTGTGCAGGCAATGGACATAGGAGGTTGAGCAACCCTGAGACATTAGCACAGACATCAGGAAATGTCTGTAAGACAGTGATGGATATGAGATCATCTGTCTGAGCAGTCAGAAACCCTATAAAAGGTGGGTGCAAAAGAGGAACCTTTAGTTGGATCCTCCGGGCAGCTTCGAGCCAAGAGATGGACAAAGAACTCTGCAGCTGAAGAAGAGCCGGGGCCACGGAGCCGAAGACTGTCCTTCTCATGGAGACCAACCCGTCAGGCCCACAACCTGTGGCTTCAAATCGCACTTCTCTCATCAGCTGGGTTCAGACCCCAAAGACAAAGATGAAGACAAAGACAAAGGCAAAGACAAAGAAGAAGAACTGGTGCCTTCCTTCCTGCCAGCACCAAGTCCTGTGTGACCTCACCATCCATGCGGAGAAGAAGCTCATCAGACCTACAGAGATTCCTGCCTTCGCCGATCAACATCTTCCTCCTGCTGCAGCACCTTCTTCATCATCAAGCCAGGTCTGGGGTTCGAAACGTCAAACTCCGTCCGTCTCTCTCAAAGGTTCCCTTTTTTTTAGTTCTCAGTATCAGCAGTAGGGAAAGATAGACTAGATGATTAATTTTACTTATTTGATTATTTCTGCTACTGAATTAAGCTGTACTGACCCTTGCAAAAATGCCTTACTAATAAAATATTTAGCATAAAGAAAATCTAAAAGATGTTGTGGACATTCAGTTAATGAGTCACCTTAAAGTTCTTTGATGGTTGTAAAATAGCTGTGATGTTTGATTCTGGAGAGGAAAAAGTTTAAAATGTTTTTAGGTTGCTGGTAGTCCAAATTTAAAACGTCATCCTTGGGACTCGCCCGAGTCACTAAAACCTACCTGGTTCAATAACAAATGCAAGTTGTAAAATAGAGAACGAGCGACCGTTAACAGGTGTGCTCTGTGAAACTAGTTGGCTGTAGGCTGCTCAGTCTGGCTAATTCACAGGGGGAAGAAGGGTGGGACACCTGGATGTAGGCCGTCAGAAAACCAGGCGAATCGTTTCTCGAAACCAGCTTAAACAGAGTTTACTTCAGTCCTGGACAGGGTAAATCCCGGCAGATTTAGGAAATTCAATTAACCCGTTAGAAGGAGAGCTGGTAGCACATCTCCCCTCTCAGAAGAGGAAGTAGAGAGTGAGACAGTAGAGACAGAAAGGAGGGGGGGGGTGTTGCGCAACAACAGCGCCCATAATTCACTCAAGAGTCTGTGCAATGCAGAGAGTTATTTCTGACTCCAGGCAATCAATGCTGGTGGCAATCTTATGGTGTATCTGGATTGTTATTAAAGCTGTGCAGACTGATGATCAGATGCCAACCGTGAGTCTGACACAGCGGAAGGCGGTGCTATCTCTTTGCATCAGTGCTAAAACAAATGACAATGGGATTGTGAGTACTACTATTGGTTTCTCTTACTCAAGATGACAGAGTGCAGAGAGAAACGCCAAGCACTGATCTGTGGGATAAATCCAGTATTAAATTATTAGCCAATGTGCCTGTTCAATCTGAACAAAGTCTGCATGAATTCAATACCTCATGTACTTGCAACATGGAACTGTAGTTATTGACAAGCCGTCGTATGTATTACCTTGCAAAAAGACTGCAAGGTAATGAACTTTTAGAAATACCCATGTTGCAATGACAGATTTCAAGTTTTATTGGGATTTTTAATACTAAACCAGCAACAAAGTTGAGAATAATTGTGAAGTAAAACCAAAATGATACACAGTTTTTAACAATTGTTTAAAACTACAAATCTTAAAATCCTTTTTATTCATCTACCTCCTTTACTTTATAATCCCACATAATGTTGCACATAATGTGCAAAAAACAGTCAAATTTGAAATTTGGTCTTGTTTTTTTCTACGGTGACAAGGAGAAAACCTTAGACATAGACATAGCTGAAGCTGCATCAAAATTTGTTTCTATAAAGCATTAAATCAGGTTTGAATACAAATGAATGCCATACTTTAGAAATAACTTTAAAATGCATCACTACCCTTCACCTGCTCATATTTGAAATGGTAAAATAAGATCCAAATAAAATACAGAAAGATTTGTGATTGTATTGTGAAAATTGTTGAAAAGTAATGTTCAGCAAGGCGTTGTATGTTGCAAAGCTATAAGATTAAGATGGATGTTTCTGGGTTAAGATTTTGTACATTATGCAGAATTTACCCCCACATTGTGTCCAAAAGTGTTTACTACACCAATAGAAAATCTATTACATATGAAGATATCTTCTCACGATTTATTCCATATTACTGTTCTAAATGAGTCTTGTGGCCTAGACAGCTTGGCAGAGCCATGGAGAGATAATGCAACCCTGATGGAGATAAAGGATGCATTAAGGAAAGGAGGAAGCAATAAATAATCTTTTAACAGTCAATGTGAGGATGGGCAGAATTTTGAATCAAAACAAATAAACCACTTAGCTTTCATGCAGAAAACAAATGGTATGTAAAAAACAATTTACATGATAAAGTAAACAAGACAAATTTTAAATATTTGAAATAATTCTCAGTTACTCACCCCCACTGGTCCATAGCAGTCAGTAAACTACTCTTAAGTTTGGTTCTAGAAAGTTCAGTTTTCTGTGTACTATGCTTCATAAACTGCTGGGAGACTATAACCACTAAGAACATCATTTTGAACCAGAATACCTATATAAACTAAAAATATTTCATTTGATTTGGGGATTTTTTTTGTTTAAATCTATGTGTAGATACCATAAAAATATAGCATTTTTACTGAAGATTACAATGCAGTGACATTTCCTGATTTATAAACAAAAGTAGCAATCAGAATTGAATAATTAGGTTCTTTCTTATTCAAACTTCCTGTGATTGTTATATATCATTTCTCAGCCTTCTATACCAAGCCTGGAGATACTGACAAAAGAGCAGAGAGACACTTTGATCTCAAAGTATTCTGGCGTATGGCCGCTGCCTGCAGCAGACTAAAGGGAGCAGGTCAGGGGAATGGCAAAGATCAGATCAGCCAAAGCATCTTGACAGGTTGCAGTGTTTGGCGGTCAATGCAAGGCTAAATTTAGACAAATCTTAGGCTGAAAACTGAACAAAAAGGCTACAAGGAAAGCCTACTCTTTAAGCCGGTATTGAGTACTTTACTTCAGAAACAAAAATCTTAATAATAAATCAAAACAGAAATATTAGCTGTGAATGAGTGGGCAGTGAATTATTGACAAGAGTCTAACACAGAGGGAGCAGGCCTGACATCTCGGCAGTAATTACAGCACAATGTTCAACACATCCTTAGCTAAAGCTCAAAAGTCAAAAATCTGTTCTCTCAATATTTCAGAAGGATTTTTTTTAAAGTAAATGTCTAGTCAATATGTGGATTTACAATAAATTAGACTTAATTAGCACTGAAAACTTGTAACCCTATAGCATAGCATTATCTAAGACTGTCTAGAAATATCTTAGTATTTGAAATTTTCTCTTGGTATAACAAATGAATTATTCATGTAGTCTTTCATTGATTATTTAGCTGATTGCTACTATAAAGTAAAGCTCAATATATGTGGTGATGCAGCTACTGCAAAATAATAAAAAAGTTGACCCACCCTGAATGTCATAAAATCCTGTATGGTTTAACCTGGTGAGACGATACTGATGCTCCTTTTGAACATTTTTCTAAGTCGCTTTGGTGCATTTCTTGAATCATTCTCGACATTTGTAAAACAGTAAGCAAATTTCTCAAAACAATTCATACAAAAAGCAACGCATCATTGATCACTTGTAAAAGTGAGTCTCTTTCTCAAAATCCTTATTTCATCTCTCAATAGTAAATACCTGTGTCAGTGAATACCTTGTGTCATTGTGTATGCATAAGATAGTCAAATTGCTTTGTCATGTGGTCAGAGATCAAAGGCAAGATTCACAATTACATTTTTATTGTAATTTACTGGCATTACAACAACTACAATACAAAAGCATTTTGCAACATGTACACAGAAACAAGAAACTACTTTTTGATATGCACAAGTGACACAATGATTTAAGATTGAACAAGTTACTTTGAAATTTTCAATTCTTATCTGACAATGCACAAGGAAAAACTGAGAAAAATCAAATTTGACCAAGAATCCAGCAAACACACAAGACACTTGTAATTGAGGAACAAAAATCCACAAATCACAGGCGGTAGCTACTACAAGGCAGGAAACTAACAGGAAAAAAGTGCATGTTACTCATGCAACATTATCTCTCAATGTTGCATGACAAAGCCTACTCACGCATTGATTGTACCGCCTACGGTCCATGGCGATCCCCTGCCTTCAATGTCAATAAACCATATGACTGCTTAAGATTGACAGCCAGTTCACACCCACAGGAGGAAAGATCTGAGGGTGTCGTGAAGGGTATTCCTGTGGGTTTTCTGTAAAGCTCTGCTGCCACTCACCAAATATCAATCCTCATAAATATAGGGGGCCAGTTAATGCCAGCTGAAGAGAAGGCCTTTCAATGAAATCCTGAGCAGACAGAAGATTGATTATTTGTCTTTGAAGATGGTGGAATAAACTTTATGCTCAACACAGAAAGTTAGGAAACTGAGTAACTGACTGTCAGGGTTTATCCAAATGAGAATGATTATCTACGACTGTCTAGAAATATCTTAGTGTTTGAAATTGTCCAAACCCTGACAGTCAGTTACTGTAACTGACAGTTACTGTCAGTTTTATTATTTTTATCATAATAAAATAGGAGGAATAGTTTTAAACAGCTGGATGAATCAGCTGAATCTTCTGATGTATATGAACCACCATCAATGACAAACGTAACCCAATCTGCATTAAATTATTGCCCTGCATAAAACAAACATTTAATCTAATACTGTTAATCAGTGTTGGACTGTGATTTCTTTTTTTATCCAGGAACCAAAAGTGACAATGATGAAGGCAGGCATTAGAATTCACTAAAACAGACATTACATGTAGTCTTTCAAGCAATACGAGGGGCCTCCATTATTTAATCAGAATTTGTGATTTTTTAATTTCTCCAGCATCTTAAATAAAAATGTACATAGTTATAAATTATGTTGTTACTAAATTTATGTATGTACTGGTATTTTTTTCACAGACAAAGATACTACTACAGCTGTTAAGACTCTTCACACCTCAAGAAATGCACGAAGATGTAAACATTACAATAGAACCAGCCTTCACAGACACCGATGACCATAAATATGTTTATGATTAATTATCTCTCATGCATGTAGAGGTTATTAGACACTCTCCTCTGTAGATTCTCCCTCTCTGCACCTGCAATGAGAAATGACTGCTGCTAAAAATAGCTAAGCTCACCACAACCCTGACCACATCATCATCATCAGTTTTCCCCATGGTTTACCTCTGGTATCTCTATTGATTGTGCTGATTCTAACTTAATTGCATTTGGATTTTCCTGTATTACATGAACCAATACCATATAAATACCTGTTGGCACATAATCAGTATAAACATAATGATATCATCCCGTTTCTTTTTCAGGTGTATTTAAAGCTGTATATTCTTGTTTATCTCAATAATTTTGAAATCATAGGAAAATGTAAGGGTTTTTTTTTTTGGGCCCACATTTAAAATATTCAACATAAATTGAAGAACAGATCTGATTAGATAGCTTCTCCAACCAAAGAAGCCTGCAGCAAAAAATAAATCAGTCAGATGTTTCAAGCAGAACTGTAAGAATGACATTTTGAGCTGCAGTGTAAACAGTCCTTTATTACCATCAGGAGCACCTGTCAACCCCCCCCCCCCGCTCCCTTGGGGCAGCAGCAAGCTCCATGAACACCATTAATAAAGAGAGGAGCGCCTCTGGTGAAATAATCCCCTTCAGAGTGTAATTCAGCAGCCATATGGTACATTTCTGTCTATGCACTGAGCCAAAACAAAGACACTGCTGCCCCTAAAAGCAGCTTTTACTGTCTGGAATATTTTTTTTCTTTTTATTTGTTTTTCTACTACATTTTGAAAACTTCCAATATCACAGGTGTAATACTAGCCTGGTAAAAACCTACACCTCTTTCTATGCTTTGATACAGCTATTAACCCTCAGAAATGATTGGTTGCTGATTTGATTGGAAATGATTTTACCCTATTGCTAATGTTTGGACATGACATACATGACATACTACGATATGAAGCTCACTGGAAACTGTGTTCACTTCCTCTGCTGCCATTTCCAAGCGACAACACAGGCAAACTGCAATTCTAAAACAGCGCAGAAACTCAACTCCTTCTGTTTGCTAACTGGCCACGATGACATGTGTCCTTCTTCCATAAAATGGATTATGAATGTGCAACATAAACACTGAAAACTAAAAAGAGAGCTCCACTCGCTCTTATTAAAAGGACTTTTAAAAAATATATATTGAAAGTTTTGACCTTGTGATGTTTTCAAAATTTGAGTCCAGAGTTTATTGAAAACGCACTGTTGGCCATTTTCATAGTTAAAACACAGTCAACCTTGCTTTCACTTGAAGTAGGGTTTTATTTAATTCTATTAAAAACAAAAAAGCTACAAATCAGTACATTTATTTACAACCAGTAAACAGGACTGCATTAAAGCATCTTCTTCAATATGTTTGTCAAATGATCATCTCCCCTGTGCTGCCCTTTGACAGACATCAATTAGATAAATATAGACATTAAATGATCCATTTGGACAGAAATAAAAGGAACAAATCCCTAATGTATTTATGTTGTTAACAATACAAGTAAAAAAAACAAAAAAACATGATCAACTTCTTTTAAAATGTATTTTATGGTAGTATCAAAGGGCTGTGAGAGCTCATTTAGTGGAAAATATGAGTTAATAAAAATGCTGATTTCCTTGCTTACATAACAGTGAGCTCAAAAAGAAATTAAGACAGTCCCTGGGAAACATGAAGCCTTAGGATCAAACACACAACTGTTCAATCTGAAACTCGAGTCAGAATTTGGCCTAAAAACCCAATTTCCTTGAAGTGGTAGCTTTTTTTGACTCCTTGCACTAGACTTGAGTCCAGTTTCTCATAATAGCTATATTACTGCACACAGATGGGAAATTTGTGATTCTCATTACTGGATTTGCTAAAATGAACAGACAATTTTTGGAGACAGGAAAAGAAAGGAAAGAGAGGCAAAAACAGACTTACTGCCTAGTGTATCTGGACACAACCTAATGGAACAAAAGTGATTATTATTGTTTTCTTTGATTTTTAGGCACTGTAGTAGCAGAAAGATGAGGACACCAGGAACATATGCTGTGACAGCCACTGTGTCCCAGGCTAATTAAGAAATGATGGGAACAAATTGAAACATGAAGAGTAATTTGGACAAGAGATGAGAAGTAAGATAAGATTTGCACTGTTCGTAAATCTGATGAACAGGATAGTTTAAAAATTCTATAGCTTGACATTTTCATTACTCATTAGCTTCTCTGTAAGTGAAATCATTTTTTAGAAACAAAACATGCAAAAATCATGATTTTTTTTTTTTTTAAAAAGTAAGGTTTGAGATTTGTTGCTTATTTTTTGTCAGAGCAATGCTCACATTGCACAGCAGATTTTTTTTTTAAAATTAATAAACAAATCCCCAAAATCTGCATATATATTTTAGTAAATTTAAAATCCTGATAATACTACTACAATACATAACACAGCTTGAATAAAAATGCTTATATTTGGAAAATACATTTTCACAACAGTAGAAATCCATTCAACAAAGAAAGAAATCTGATAACAATCATAAGGTCCTTTAAATGGTTTAGAGAAATTTATGGTCTGTGAGCTAAATAACGATAAAACATTATTTATACTAGAAAGCTTTTCTCTCATTTAATGCATTCAAGAAATAAAAATCCTAACAAGTAAACAGTCTACAGCCAGAGTAGTGTAAGACAGTCTAAAAATGTCGCACTATTGTTACTGCTTTTAATCAGAGCACATTTGCTGATTGGAGCAGGAACCTGCAGTGGACAGCTCCCTTTGTGTCTCCAGCTTGTTGTGTGTTTGTGTGCGGCCTGTCTCTTTGTCTACTTTGTGTGTGTTCATCTATCTCCTCCTCCAGAGACATGCATCTCTTATGACTGCTCTGACACACATATACACACACAAAGGGAAGGAAGACTGATTGCTTGCATGAATAGCTGTTAGTGTAATCTGCCAACACAGACGCATGTAGAGTGATGGGAGATGCCCAGGCTTTTTTTTTGTTTGATTTTTATGCTAAGATGGAGCAACTATTAATTAGCATAATGCACACAGATAGTGCTAACATACAAGCAACGCTTTTAATAAGGAAACCTGTCTAACTTCCCATTGAGGAAAGTGTTTCTCGGGAGGATGTCTGTGGTGAGTGGGTGGCAGATGAGACTTGGATGAACGTAACTTTCTACAAGTATTTTGTCAAGCTGTAACTGTAAGTAACAAAAATCAGAATCCGTATATGTTATTTTGACATAATGATACACCACTACACATGATTACCAAAATGAAAAAAAAAAAAAAAAAAGAACTCTATGTCTTCCTAAATTCCGGTAAATGATTTGGCTGTTTGCCATGGAATACCTAAAAGGCACCAACAACGTTCACGTTCTCTATCGCAGACGTGATAGATGGCTAATAAGGGAAGGAATAGACATGTGAACAGAGCTCCTCTGTTCAGCTCAAGAGGCTCTCTTCATCAGTAAGAAGGTGACTGAGTCTTAAGAGCTGCACACTTATTGATGAGAGTGCAGAGGGGGTTTCCTAATGAACTCCTTTTTTTTTTTTTTAAGGTACGGAACAATATCAGAAACCTTTGTTGTTGTTGCAGATCATGCCTCTTTAAAGAACATTCTTCCAAATACTGACATTTTAGATTAGGGATGCACTATGTATCTGCATTAACACTGGTATCAGTGATTGTTTAACATATCAGTACAGGTCCCATAAGTAAAAGTGGCCCAATATTAAGAACTGATGTTTATTTCCATCCTTTTTACGTTTGTTTGTATGTGTGGGTGTGCGTGCATGTGTGACAGTGATTGTGATCACTGTCACACATGCCAAGACATGCCAATTCGACAATGATTAAGATATTGTCGAATCGGGGTGCCTATGCTCAAGTCCATCCAGACTTTTTCCATATGTTGTTGAACAACAGTGGAATGACCTACCAAGCACAACTGCAATCTTTCAAGGGGTAGTATTATGTAAAATCAACAATTTTGAGCTTTACAATATGTTATAATGTCATTCTCTCATCAAAAACATACTTCACAGAGCTCCCCTTCCCCAGAACTCTCCGATTCAGCTCCTTCAAACTAGCAATAACAGCAATTAGCACACACCTGGTGGAACTGCACATCTGCTGAACTCATCAAATCAGCTAGTATTCAGTGAAATGCTTAACAGAGGTGTGAGGTGTTGATGACTTCCTGAATACTGCTCCTTTAAGAAACTCTTGAACATCCAGTTCTTCAGAGGGCATGCCCTGTCCCACCTAGTCCTATCTGTTTCTGTACATCATTCAATGCCTGTACTTTATTTCTACAATGTACTGACTATTAGTCTTCATTTCAAGTAACTTATTAGCTTTGATAACAAATGCATTGTTATGTCCTCTTTAGTAAGTTGCAGTAAATGGACTGAATTTTATATAGCGCTTTTCTAGTTATAACGACTACTCAAAGCACTTAACATTAGAGCCACACTCACCCAATTGCACTCACAAACACATTTATACGTAGATATGCAGATCAATAGGCAACTTGAGGTTAAGTGCCTTGTCCAGGGGCCCAACAACATTGAGCAGACAACACACAGATTTCTCAAGTTTCTCAAAAACATGCTCAGGAATCTTTGGATAACTGTTGTTATCAGGAAACTATGGTATCATCATTCATCTGCAATGAGCAGAATGGCATAAAATACACTGTACATTGTCAATTAATGAATTCAGATTTTTTTGTCTCTACTTGAAATACTGCATATTTTATAGGATACTATACCATCACAAAGTCTTTACTGAAATCAGATTATTTAGAAATTAGTCATATCTTGTCTTTTAAATTAAAGACAAATAAATTAAGAAATTAAATTGCGAACTAACTATATTTACTTATACAGAACCACGCACCTTGATGAAATACAGATAAAAGTCTTAATAAAATGCACAACACAATTCAAATAATCTAATAATATATAAGGTCCTGGCCAGCACCAAAACAATAATGTGTATTCACAGATGCAGAGGCAAAAATCAACACAGATAAGTTAGTTGCCTGCCGTGACAAAAGCAATATGAGCAACAAAGGTGAAGATGCAAAAAGGAAGAGAGAAATGGTGCTAATTAGTTTCCTTTTTTTTCTTTTTTTTACTGTGCAGCTGAGCTATGAACTTCACTGTTATGGCCCCTGGCCTCTTGAGGCTGTACAGGCTCCTTTTTTGTTGTTATGCAGGTACAGCTGTGAGGGCACACCTTCCTGATTGGCTGCTTGGAGGCTGCAGGAGAGCAGCCACCCCATTGGACCAGCAGAGATTTGTAATGCCGATCAGACATTGATGAGCCTCACCTGCTCCCTATAAAAGGCACCTAAAATCATTCCTCCAGGAGGGCAGCTAGCAGGAAGTGGTTTTGTAAAGCTGTTCCCCCACCTTTGGGCAATTTGAACTATTTGTTCTTGCTTTTTCTGTTAAGTAGTTTGAATCTGCTTTAGATTGGCTTTGTACAAGCTAGAAGCTTGTGTTTGGGAGGTTTGGTGCTCCCTTTTGTCCTTTCATTTGGGTTGTTTTGAGTTTACTTTAGACTGGCTTGTTTGAACATTTTGTAATTTAATTTGCACTTAACCATTCTTGAATTTGTTAGCCCTTCTCTTTTGTTTTAATTGGGTTAAGTTGTATTCTGTTTTGGTTTGTGAAATCATCTTTTTTTGTAATAAATAATTTTACATTCCACTTTTTTTCTCTGGACACATTTTTATGTTACCGCCCCTGAACCCCTAGACCTTGGGGGCGTAACATTCACGATTGAGGCAGAGAGAAAAGGAGTGGCCCATGGAGTAGATCACAGCGGGATGAAAGTAGGACAAGGCAGGAGGACATCAGGAAAAAAGGCTCTCATAATGTAACAAATGTTCTTTTATGATACTTTAAACTTGCGGGCATTACCGCAGTTGCTCTCTTTTTCAAACGTCTGGAGCTGCTTGGCCATGAGAAGCCTGTCACGGCTGTCAAAACCCATCTGATGTTAGTCCGGCACCTGGCCTATGGGCTGGTTTACACCCATGTTAGAGTTCATTTCCATCACAAAGGAACTTTAGTGGCACTGTAGAGTATGCCCAAGGATTAAGAAACAACTACCATATTGGTCGAGAAAAATATGTTTCCATGAAAAAGTATAAACTTAGAAATTAAGAGCAGAGCTGCACTATGTTAACATTATGCATTAATAAATCTGCTGCACTTCAGCTCACCAGCACTTCCGACTGTTCTTATGACAAAGTACATCACTGCTGTTTTTGTTTAAGTGTACTACGAACCTTTTCCTGTGCTTCCTCATTAGTCTGCGGAGGCACACGGGCCTGGAGTTTAGAGAAAGACAAAAGCTGGAGTCTCTCAAACAAGAGAGAGAGAATGAGTGAAAGCTCCAAGGCCCATGAAAAACAGCAGCAGGGTGATGACGGGCTAGCTTAGAAGGAAGAAGTGAAAACAGTTCTGTAAAATTTGTTCAGCTTAATGGCAAACCTTTCTTTAAAAACCACTCAGTAAAATAAAGTGCCACAATCGGTTTCACCCAGTTTATTGCAAACTATGATTTAACTGCAACAAATGTGATTCACAGTAAAACAACTATAGCATTCTGTGTGTGAGAACACTGCATAGGTTTTTAGACTTTTAAAAATGCGTGAAAGCAGTTTATGAAGAGGTCTAGAGCAGACTAGTTAAGTTAGATTTATAAAACATCCTTCAGCCACCAGAGAACAATCACCAAGCAAATAAATTGATGATGGATCCATTCAAAAAGGTTTGTCCCACCATGCCTCCACCTGCAGTACAGCCTGTTCCATCATTATTCAAGCTAAGAGTCAAAGTTAATTCAAAGTCAAGTTTGAACAGAAAACATGATCCAAGATACATTGCAGGGGAAAGTACTGTAAGTCTTCTGCTCTGTTTATATGCCTTGTAGGACATTAATCTAGCTATTTGAGGCAGCACCAGTACATATGTGTTTACAAGAAGATAACGGATTATTCCATTTTAAAACTTCAAATATGAGCATCAATAGATTTAAACAAGTCCTGATTTTTTTTTTAATGCATGAGACTAGATAAATCCATATCACAATCTGTCTTAAGTTCAGCACAGTGCCAGAAAACGTCATTATGAATATCACACCCTTGTCATGAGAAAATCCAGATTGCTTACTGCTTTTCTCAATCTCTTGTCAGTCTCTTTTGACCCCCACCAATCTCACAAACCCAGATTCTCATTATATCATAAATACATTTAAATAAATGTTTCCAAAACTTTATTTTTACATTTTGTATTTTTGTAAATTTGTGCAATTGAAAACTTTTCTTATCTAGCTATTTTTTTTACAACTATACAGTTGTTGAAAAGGTTTGCTCTTTTTAAACTCTGTATTTCAATAGCACCTCAGTACAACTATGCTGCAAAGCAAAAACAGGCTCAGAAGGGAAAACATTTTAGCTGTTGGGTATCAAAACTGCATCCACTCACAGACAGCGATGAAAATGCTGTGAGATATGGTTCACAACCCAGAGCAGAATGGTCTTGAGTGGGGAGACATAAGGAAACAAACAAAAGGTGAGTCAGACTCTGACTTTTCATTTTTCAGTTGTTGTTTTGCATGTCCAACTGCTGGGAAATGCTCATTAAACATCATAAAACACTGCGAGTAAATCAGGTATTACGTTGCAGCTAGCTAATTAAGCTGGGATCTGAATCATAGCATTCGGAAATCTGCACTACATTTGATTCTCAATATATCACAGTCTGAAATGACTCGAACTGGTCAAAGTTGAGCTGGATAAGTGTAGGCTGTAGAAGATTTGTCAAACCTTTATTCTGTATTAAAAAAAATACAAAATATGCATTTCATTTTTTAAAATATTTCAACTTATCCATCTCAATAGCAAATTGTGGGTTATTGACATTAACTATAAGTAACATAATTAATTCTTGCGTTTTTTGTTTTTTTTTCTTTGCAGGATGGTGTGAGTATGGTGTGAGTATGTGCCTGGATAGGTGTGAGCTGTTGTGTGTTGGCCATAGAAGGAAGTGCTTTTCCAGGGCAGAATTTATGTAAATAATATGTGCACAAAATAATCTGACTGAACACAACCTAAAATTCAACTTAGGATGTTATTTACTCCAAAAATCTTATTAAAATCTCTTGGATATAACCATTAGCATTCTGTTTGAATGTAAGCTATACACTTCCAAAGATACCAGAGATAATAGTCTGGTGTCTGATTATCTCTGAGCCATTTATATCACTCCTGAACATTAGGACAGGAGTTACTAACACCCATTATTAGTCATAAACTTAACCTTATTTATTAATTTTTTTTAAATAAGGTACTTTAAGAAATGTCCAAATTGGTTTTCCCCAGTAGCCTAAATGTGGAGTTCCATTGAGTTGTGCCAACTCACTTGCAAGGCTGCTGCTACCAACAAACCGCACAATCTGTTTGTGGTACTATAGCTCCAGGCTTGGTCCTTTTTGTAAAAAAAAAAAAAGAAAGAAAAAATTTACAGTGTGAGGGGAACGGGATAATCAACCTCTGCTCTTTTCCACCTTTCTAATTAGTAGAGTGGTCACAGCACAGATTTATTGCTCCGGCAGGGTGTTTAATAATCATGCTTTCAGGTACAACATAATGACCTCAGGCTTTACTTTGTTTCTCTTTGTCACACAATACATCTCAGAAAGGACAATGGAGGGCTCAGCAGACTGATCCCGACATGCTGACAGACTGCCTCCATGCTGCCCACACACGCACATTCACCCCTTCACACAAACACAAGACACACTGGGGAATACAAGAGGGCCCTTTGGTCAGAGGGACCTGAGCAGGGTCTGCATTCTTATTTAGTAGTCTGATCTAAATATCATAAAGAGTTGTGGATTCTAAGGTCGTGTTTCATTTCTGTAAGTGTACACCAAAAGTCGTTTGACATTGTGTCTTCAGATAAGCACAGTCATAAATCCCAATGAGCCAGTGCAGGTCATGCAGAGCTTAATTTCCATGAAATACTCTGCTGTACAGCAACACTATTTGAGAGGCCTCAGTGAAACACAGGAGCATTCTATTATACACTGCGTCCAAAGGCACTAGCAGCTCTTTCAACACCATTGTCCAGCATTCCTATCACCAACAACTAATGACCGGCAAAGTGCGACTGGCAAAAGTCATCCCTCACATCAAATCCCAATGAAGGAGTCTGGATTTTTCTGACAGGAACTGCCATTTAGATACAAACTGAAGTAATCCTTAATTACCACAAATCATGCTTCACAGGTTTTAGCCAATCAGCTGTTCAGCACAGATGCTGGTAAAGAGACGTGACATTCCCCTGAGATTCTATTTCATGAAACATTCAGACAGAACCGGCCACTATGAGGAATACACATAAACAAACATTTCTATTCTGCCATTTTAGACGGGCTCAGTTTAAATATTATATTTTTGTCACTGATATATTTGTGTCCAGAAGGAACAGAGGAACAACATGTAGCACGTGGAGCTTCTGTGCATATCCTCCTTCAACTTTGGTTTCCAGTTTAAGATTCAAAAGTGTGCATGAAAGCAACTTTAAGCCATAGGCAAGATGGACTCCATCACATGTTTGGAGACTATTATCTTGAACCTTCTGGTTTGAGATTTTGATTGTAACTATCTTGCTTTTAAACAGATCAAAGCTAAAAACTGGTTAGATTCAGAATCATACAGATAGTTGTATCAATTGGGTACAGAATGACCTAAACAAGTAATTTTTTAGAGGATAAGTCGAAGACATATCATTAGAATATACTTTATCAGGACACACTTCATTCACTAGCCTTTCCCCTTTGCTTCTGTTTCTTACCCCATTAACATTTTCAACTGTACATTTATTTAAACTGATCTATGGGAGAAAATAAACGAAAATCATCAGACTTTTAGATGAAGGAAATCAATGCAACACGAAGTAAAACAGCACAGTTTCATCAAACAAATCCACCGACTATAAAACTATGACATCTAAATTAGCTTCAGTTGCTTTTAATTTTATTCTTCACATTCTTCTTCCAATAAAGAGAACTAGAAGTAGATAAGAGATATGTTGTGCACTGAATGTTTCCAATGTGTTCCGAATAAGAGTAAAGAATTTATTTTCACATGAAACTGTAGATAATATAATAACTCCCAAGTGTCAAAAATTCTGCCAGGAATTTATGTTATCTAAAGTTGGAAGACTGAGTTGTTTAATGGGAACAGTGGGGCAGTTTCAGGAATGTCTGAGCTGATGTGGACAGATGACCACTTGTGTCCTCTCATTCCAGTATGGAAGGCACCAGTGATTGCCAGTAGTTTTATAAGAGGTCCTGACCACTGAGTGATCCCACAATTTCTCAGCGTAACTGCACAGTCACCGGAGCAACAGCTGAGGCACTGGCATCCTGCTTCAAAGTGAAGCACCCCTCAATACACAGTGTCCCATCCCCCAATGGGCTCCACTCAAGATGTCAGCACAGCTCCAGATAATGTTCAAAGGTTTTCTTTATTCAAGGCACCAACCAAGAAAGCCCTATTCTTTCATCTTCTCCCCATTTTTTGTTGAGGTAAAATAAGTGGCATAAGCAGAACTAGCACACTAAAAGCAAGATTTACTGAAAAGAACTGCTTATTATACAACCAGAAAATAAAACACAGAGTAGAATTTATTGTGTACATTATTGCTTTCAATGTCTCTCATTAAGTTCTTTAGCACAATTTTCATCTAAGAAAGACAATTGTATAATTGGACACATAGGGTTACTGTCTTCTGGAGATGTAAGAATCTATCAGTCTATGTCCTCTCTGTCAATTAATTCTGTAATATTTTCCAAGAAATCAACCTATGAATATTTGATCGTAATTGTTGCAACTTAAAGACACAACAAAAATAACATATAGACACTATTGTTAGAAAATTTTACAAAACTGTTACACAAATCTCTTCGGAATGAGAGTAATAACATTATTTAATATCTTGATACGCTGTGCAGACACTCTCTCTGCACTGATGAAGACTAACTCACCCAAATGCCTAAAGTGGCTGACAAGGTAGAAGAGTGGGACAGAGTGAAGTGTCTTGCTCAAGAACACATTAACTGAGACAGGCAGAGCTGGGGTCTGAACCCTCAACTCATTGGTTATAAGACAGACTTTGCCCAGCATATGAGAAAATGAAAACACATCTAAACAACTTTTGGTATCACAAAAGTAATGGAATGTCTAATGTGTTTAGATTTGGCAATGGAGGCAAAATGATCAGGCTTTTTTTTTAGCACTTAATGTTTTACAAAATGTCCCACTTTTTCTCATGTACGGATATGTGGAAAAACAGCATCTGGCATGCAATAATTGTTTACTAATGTACCCCAAGTATCACGATTTCACAGTTAGGATGTCAATAAGATATTCAACCTATTGAATGAAGTTTCTCTGCTGTCGGTGCCAACACCTGACAGATCATAGCATCCATACCAAAGCTTATAAAGAGTTTAAGAAGCACAGCAGGGGAAAAAGCAGTCCATTAAATTAAAGTGATCGCATGTGATATCATAATGACGATATTTACTAATAATAACAAATCTTATGTAGCCTTGTGTGGCAAAATAAAAAACTGAAAAATGATTAATGGTACTCCGATAAAAAACAACTCTGGATGAAAAGTCCAAAACCCATTAAATATGCAGAGTGCTTTGGGGGTGTGATGAAGAAAAAGAATAAAAATGTTGAATATGTATTCAGCTTTTTTACTTTGTATATTTCAGTCATTAGGAAACTGCTAAACAGTTGATTCTGCTTTGCAGATCGACTGAAATCACAAAGCAAAGAAGGCATGGGGCTCTTCATTCAATCTGCAGCTTGGTTGAATCTACTTGTAGTGGCCTACGTAATTATAAGTGCTCACTTTTCTACCCTCAGCATATTGGAAATCTCTATAATTTATTAAAGTAAAACTAAGGTTCATCCATCATGGCTGAGAGTGCACTAAAAAGATGGGTGCATTTTCTGTCAAACTGGTAAAAACCTCTCGTGTCCTGCTGAGTCTAATTTTGTACTTATAACTTCTACTGAAGGTGGCGGTAACATGTAGGAGACACAGGGACAGGAATTAGGAAGTAACTAAAAATATTACAAGATAGGAAATTCAAGGCAAGACAATGGTAGGATGATGAACTAAGCCAGGGGCAAATATGAGAATGGAGCCATTAAAAAAGTTTTGGTTGAAAGTCAGAGTGATGGAATCAAGTGTCTACTGGAAATAAGTTCACTCCACTCTGAAAACGGGATAGGACAAATACAGAAGCAGGACAGAAAGAGACTGGAACACAGAGAGAGAGAGAATAAAGTGCGGCTTTGAGAATCTATGACTCGCCTCTTACTTTGCATTCCCCAGTCTCAGTGTCCTGATATCCAGCGTTTTTGTTTTTTTTTTCCTTTCCCCTGGCAGGCCATAAAACCTGGAGGGAAGTGACTAAATGTGGAACACACACAAGTAATGTGGCCAGTCAGGTGGATTATCTTGCTCCCTTACAGGACGGGGTTTTGACGGAAAGATAATCAGGATGCCAGACAGTCACGGCAGAGCTGGAGCATTCTCCTGTTTCATTCTGCTCCATGCTGCCCCTCCATCCACTCCGGTGACGTCAGCTACCCGACTCTGCTGCAAACAGCACACCTGCTGGTATCACAGTCCATCTGGCCCAGCTCCATCACTTGCTCAGCTCTCTAAGCACAAATACAGGTCTGTTTACAACCTAGGCGCACTCCCGCAGCACTACAGTAAATTTCGTGTCGGTTTCACCATGGCGTATTGGGGAGAAGAGGAGCAATTACAGTATAACCTGTTGACAATATTGCAGTGGCAAGACTTATTAATATCAGCGTTTCATTGTTTGACAGGTGCAAAGATCTATTTGTGATGTGCAGAGCGTCTCTAAGGATGGCTTTTCCCATTTCTTACAACTAAAAAGGATCAACAAACTGAATCGTTTTCACTAGAAATTGAAGTGACAGGTCCTCTCACCTGCTTTTTTGTCTAATGGGCATGAACACAGAACCTGCACAGTTATCAAAGCAAGGCTGTCAGAGACAAATGGCTCAGGGAAGCATTTTGCAAGAGTGCTGGCTTGTTTTAAGTTTCAAAGCAGCATGTTTTCTCTGAGAAAATCCAGTTTTTCTACTTGATGTTATTAAAAAAATTAATTAATAAATGTGACAGCTGCACTTCAATAACACATGGTATATTTTGGAAGAATATACTGTAGATCAGCAATGTGCAACTTCAGAATTATTTCATGGGATTGCTTGTGTGTACTTAACGTGTGTAACTAATGGAAAACTGCATGAAAAGCTGAATGGACAACCGAAAACCAATGGCAAATAAACTGACGTAAAATGGGAGACACATCATTTAAATAAATACCTTTAATACCTTTAGGAATGTGTGTTTTCATTCCTGTGTGTAATGAAAGCACAAAGGAATTGTGTGCTTTCATTACATACCAACAACCATCTTAAGGCAGTTGTTTTTTAGGAACCATAAAGCAAATTTATGAAGGGCACAGTACAAACATAGAGAAGAATAATTGACTCTGGTCACACATGACCAAAATCAAACTTTCTAACCTTCTGAAAAACAATATGGTGTGGCTGTCTACTCATCATTCAGATCACACATGGCAGTGGAAGCATCATGCTGAGGGGATGCTTTTTGTCAGCAGAGAAACCAGTCAGAGTTCATGGAAACACAGCTGGAGATAAATACAGGGCAATCCTGCAAGGGAACCTTTCACAGTATGCAAAAGACTTGGACCGGAAGTCAACGATCCAAAACATACAGCCAGAGCTACAGGGATACGATCTAGATCAAGACTGAAAATCTTGCGTCAGGACTTAGAAAAATATAACGTGTGTTCTCCACCCAATATGAGCTTGGAACTATTTTGTAAATAATGGGTAAAAACAACATAATTCTCATTGATGGTTAAAGCAACAGTGGGTCAATGCCTCCCTCCACTGCAGATTTGTAAACACACTGCACTATTTTTGGGTGTTTTTGGTGGGAGTTAACGCCAGCATTGTGGCATTCAGGCACTGATCCACTGTTCAAACAATCGCATGAGCAGACACAATTGCAGCACTATTCGGTCCTCTGCGGAGCGGCCGACAGGTGACTAACCTGAATGGTGCACGTATATTCCGTATCGTCCAGCAGCCTGACAGTGCAGCTGTATTCCCGCTCCAGATTCCTGAGGCTGCCACTCATGAATCGGCTCAACATCTTCTCCACAGATTCGCCGCTGTGCCTCTGCGTCTACGGGACCAGAACAATAAAAACTCCACACCAGCGTGCAAGTGAATGTCACACCGAGCGCACTCCCCGGTCCCCTACACGACCAGCAGCCGCGTATTCAGCCACCATTGTTGTCCCGATTAAGTTTTCTTTGCAGTGGGGGTCCGTGTTGTTAAGCGCAAAATCCAAAGGATGCCCGCATCCAGATCCGGAGCCAGATCCAGGAGGCAGCTCGGGGGATGGTGTGCGCCTGTGGTCGAGCAAAGGATTATCTCTCACCATTCACCGCTGCCACTTCGGCAGGCGGGCGGGTCCCAATGCAAACTGACGTCAAAGTGAGCCAACAGGAGAGTGAGGCGTTTTGTCTGGGTTTTAGGATTATTTCCAATACAGATTTTTTTTTTCAAGTCTGCAGCTTCTCTGACACAGCTATCTGCATAGCCACAATACAGGCTTACAAATCATAAATAGGACAATTCGGGGGTTTTTTTGTTTTGTTTTTGGGGTTTTTTCCAGTACTCATAGTGTAATATTTTTACCCAGATTCATTCACCCAAGAGAACCAAGACTCTTTTGGGTCGAGATATAAATAAATAATTTTGTGTGGGATCAAAACCATTTTTAAAAAGACATCCTTGTAAAGAGTTACGTGTAAAATAAATATATTTAAAACAAACTACCAGTTTGATTTTCTGGTTTGCAATGAATACTCACAAGGTTGACCCCCAAACCCCTGACCTCAGGTGTCTCAGCAATTCATATTTCTGTTATAGAATGAAAACGAAGTGGATTGGTCTGCCACCTGCAGGCCGTACATTGAAATTGACCTGAAATTGACAGATGTGTGTAGAGGAGCACACATCATCAATAGTCGTTATTTTGTACCTAATTAATGTCACCATGAGACTACCACAGGTGAAGTAGCTATTTAATAAATTGTGTGCATTGTTTTTTTTTTGGGGGGGGGGTTCAAAATGGAAATGACGGTTCATTTTTAGTAAGTTATCTGGGATAGACAAAGTAGGCGACACACACAAATACTAATACTTTGCCCTACAAAAGTTCCCATTAATAATAAAAATATAGCGAGATATGTTCAGAAAATAATATTTTTTATTTGAAAAATGATGCCCGAAAGCCTTTCAAACCTCCTTGCCGTGACCCGGATTCGAACCGGGGTTGCTGCGGCCACAACGCAGAGTACTAACCACTATACGATCACGGCGAGCTATAGCCGAGCTGGGGAGCGGGAGTTCAAATTAGAGTATATGTAGAGACAATAGTCCAACATTGCTGTGTTGCATGAAATATTTTAGGAGCTGTAAAATGTATTCGGCCTGTCAGTCAGCAGCGTGCACCTCGAAAGTTAATTTGTTTTATTTTGACTTGCTGCACATCGCGATAAGAAAGGTAAGTAACTGCTTTAATCAACTTCAAAATAAATTGTAGCTTTACTTCGACTCCCTTCTAGATGAAAGTAAAACTCGGTTATCTTTTGACGCTGTTAACAGATTTTGCAACTTTTGGCTAGCCAATGATACATTTAGTAGCCAGATAAACGCCCAAACATTTCTCTTTCATGTGAATAAATGCGGTCAATAACTTATAATATTGTTAATAACTTATAATATTGTCAAATTATTATACCAAATAATTCGTCCTAAAATAATGACCTTCTTTTTTTTTTTTTTTTTGGAATAAGTGATTTTGGCATTGAAATCACCCCCTTTTTATTGCCAAAAGGTGATGTTGGCAAAATTACTTTAGGCAAAAAATGACTTGGGCCATTATGACGAATTGTAAGTTGATGATTTTTATCAGTGCGCTGCAAAAAGTATTTATACTCATTGGAACTTTTCCACATTTTGTATAATCTTTTTCTACAAATGCAAATTATTTAATTGGGATTGGTCTACTAGTAAACCATTATAACTGTCTTACTATATTCATTGTCCTTATGTGAACCTTGCCTCGGTCTGCAGTTTTTTGCAAGCTCTAACAGGTTTCTTTCCAAGATTACTCTGTATTCAGCTGCTTCCATCTTTTCATCAGCTCTGCGCAATGCAACTGCATTTCTGCTAAAGCAAAACATTTCTATAGCATAATGCACCATTGCATTTGAGTGCACAAAATCGTTAACAGATTCTCTCATCTGATCTGTGGACATCTGCAACTCCACCAGCGGGTGCAGTGAGCCTTTTTACTGCTTCCGTGGATTAAGTAGATAAGCACGTCTTTGGTTTGCAGGTGTGCAATACATTTCCCGTGCTTGAATGACTTGTTCAAAGCCTGGTAAATTCTTTTAAAACCCATCCCTGCTTTACACCTCTCCGCAACTTTATCCTTGACGTTTCTATAGTGTGCCTTCTTCTTTATGATATTGCTAATTCTCCTTAATAAACTTTAAAATCTATCTAAAATAAACTTTATTTATGCTGAGTTTAAAATGCATGCAAGTGGGTTGTATTTACTAACTCATTCCACGGGTTCTTATTTTGAGTAACAGAGGTTTAGGCAGATGACTAAAAATACTTTTCAGATTTCAATTTGGAGAAACGTTTTAATTTAAAATAATAAAAAATGCATTAAAGTGATGAAGTTTAAGGTGTATGAAGATTTTTTTCAAGGCACTGCACAGTAATGTGGTCAAATGAATTCAAAATATCCCTCATGAAATAAGCTTACCACTCAGTATCCAAAAATTTACAAATTCCCTGATGAAAAACAAGTTTTGCTAACATATTTGACTTTCACATTTGTTATTGTGCGGATTTTGTCAGGGAGAAATTAAATTCAGCTTACTTCTCTGATTTAATTGTTCAAAAACAAAATAAATGAAAAACCACCATGTAAGGAAAAATTACAGTATTTATTCTTATGTTAAAACAAAACTACATATCACAATATTTTCTAAAGTTTCACAATGCAGAGATTAAAGTAGTACTGTTTATGTGATAAATTATTAAAGTAATGTCTTCAATAGGCCAGCCAGCTTGCCACTGAAATAAAAAGTGTTCTTCACAAGAAAAAAAATCAAAAATATTACTGTCATCTTTTAAAATTCTTTACAATGTTTATGTATTTTATCCATTTCTGTTCTGCAATGGAAACGAACATAAGCAGAGTATATGTCTTCTCAATCTACTTATTATCATCAATTACAGAGAAAATGCATTATCAAATACTGTAAAAAAAAAAAAAAAAGAAAGAGAGAAAAAGAAAAAGCTTTTTTACAGTATTTACTCAGATGGTCGGAAATCCAGCAGTTCATTCTCATCATTCTCTTCAGGTTCGTTGCTCCATGTAGTTGGAGTTTTGGCAGCGCACTCTGCCTTTCTGGTGAAATGTCGATGCGAAGGAGCCAGATTCTGATGCTGCTGTGATTTGCTGTGTGAAATGTTGCCCGTGGTTTGAGCTGTAGCACCGTTTGTTCTTTTGTCTCTTGTGTGATTCTCCCTGTACAGCTTACAGGATGCAACCAGAGGCCTTCCAATGTCCACCTGCTGGCTTTCTGTGTGCCGCAGATTACTGTCCTTGTTAGTATAGTGTAGATCCACCTTGAGTACTACTGATTCCTATCAAAATGACAAAGGAATCACACTCATTGTAAAATGAATAAACAAAATGTTAACAGAAAAAGAAAAAAATATATTAGTGCGTACATACCTTGAGCTTCTGGAGAGAGCAAAGTCTTAAAGTACAGTCAGGGTTAAGCGTTTCATTTAATAGTAGTGAGTCCATATCCTCCGAGCGACCCGGTCTGGAAAATATGTCTTCCATTGCCTAAGGAATGAAACCATACAAATTTTGATTAATATTACATGTGTTGAGTAACTACAATAAAAATATTTGCTCTACATCACCCCTGGCAAATTCAGAAAACAAACTAACCACACGATGGCAGTATAATCCGAGATTACACATACAGACAAATACATGTATTGCACAAGAGGAGTGTATGACACTGCTTTGATTTCATGCTTTGTCATTGGTTGCACTATGCTGGAAGCCCATATTTGGAGAGGACTTCCTCAGACATGGAAGGCGGGGGTGTTAGTGGTCATTATAGAGACCGGGAGTGGAAACTGACTACATTCTATCACGACCAATGTGGAATTTATGTAAATACAAGCTGCAGTTTTAAATTCCAATACTGACAAATATTTGCGATTGAAGGCATGAAGGAAGTAATGTGTGTTTAAGATCTAAATTTGTGCACACTGCACACCTTTTTTTTACTCTCGTTGTATGCCGTTGTCACCTTGCAGATCTATGTATTTCCTGCTTTGATAACAGTAAAGTCTGAAATAAATATCTGATTGTTTAAGTATAACGTAAATACTTACAGGGTTGCTACTTAGCATGACAGTACAGTCCTGGGTTTGATCAGGTGTAGTTTTTATAGTCGCAAAAGCAACCAGTACATTGGAGAACAGAGCTGAGAAGCTGACTTCCACTTTCACGCCGCATAGAAATGTCAGCTGCTTCTTTCGTGGCAGCTCTGAAAGAAGAAATGAAAACCTCTCTTATATATAAACAAAAAAAAATATTTTCCTATTCAGACTTTTTTCCATTTAAAGAATGAAGATTTTATTTTCCAGAGCTACTCACTGCCTTTCTGCAATTTCAGTTAGCCAACTTAAGCAACACAATAATTTCTGATCAAGAAAAAATCTCACCCAGATTGTGATATCAAAACTGAATTTCACAATGGGTAAAATTAGTTTTAAGTAAGTCTGACATGTTTAAAAATAGCCTCAATCTAAGTAAAAACAAAAATAGGTATTGAACCATGAACAAGTTCCCTATTTTGAGGAATCAAATACTATGACTGGCCTTTTTTTTAATGGTATTGAAAATATCTTAAACCACAACCATTTCTCATGGGCTGTCACAGGCTGTGACATAGGAGGTATGAAGATCACTGAACAGTAGATTTACTCTTTTGAATTCATGGGGCACAAGTAATAAGTAAATTGAGATTAGCTTTGAGGAAACCTATCTGTCAGGGTGTGTTTATATCTGGTATCAACAGCAAAGTTTTCTTAAGAACCTAGACAGAATAAAACACAGATGGGGACTTCTCCATACTCACCATTTGCCTGCCTCCAGCAAACATCTCGTAGGTGCAGTTCTCTTGTGTGACCTGCAGTTCGAACTTTATCTTTGAGGGATCGTGGTTCTTTCATGGTGTGTTTTATCTCCACTGCCTGTTTGCCAGTTACGAGAGGGTCTTTACCAACATCTGATTTAGAACCAAGGAGAAAGTGTACGTTAATGATGACACAAAGCCAAAACCGACTTGTATTACTGTGCTGTAAAAAGTATTTTCTCCCTTACATGTTTCTTCCCCATTTCTTTTTTGTCACACATGACGTATATGGTTGGACTAATTTAAATGTCAACAAAAGACAACCTGCAACATTCTAATATTCTTAAAGCTATTTACAAAAATTGTGTGGGAAGGAAAAGACAGACATGAAGACTTTTGAAAAGTTTTACATCTAATGTAAAACTAACTCAGCATTTCAGAAAAATAACATAATATAGTATGACGCTTTCAAAACAAAAGAACTAAAGTGAAAAGTTCATTGTCTTACTCAAAGTGTTTTACCTTGAAACTTAAATCAAATTTTGATTATGCGGTATGACCTTAAACCAGCCTCCATGCCAAAAAAAACCCACCAACATGCCTGAAATAAAACAGTTCTGCAAAGAAGGTGCCAATATTCCTCCAGAGTAAAAGCTTAATGGTTGTTGTTTTTACCAATATTGGTGGCTCAATCAAATTAGGTTTAGGTTTTCACATAACTGCCTCCTAGGATAACTATTTTTCTTTAATAAATCCAAATAGCTTTTAACTCGAATTAACTTTGCTTTTAAAACTAGTTTGATGATCTGAAACATTTAGGTGTGGAAAAAAAAATTCTGGAACGTGACAAATACTTTTTAGCAGCATTGTTCAAAACATCAGGAGACTCTGAAATAATAAAATGCTTTAAAGGTTTTAGTGAAAAGTTGATGTATTTCTCTTCTGATCATGGGACTGGATGAGTTCTCCAAATCAGAAATGATGAATGAGTACGTTATGGAGGATATGATTCACATGAGCAACTTTGAGGAACTGGGGATATTTGAAAAATTTAATAATGTTCAAAACAACTGATTTGTCAGCATTATAATTTTTACAAGTTATTCTATGGAAATTCAGAAAATATAGAGATTTCAAAAGCTGACAGTTGTTTAAAAGACCGGTGCAAAATTGGGGAAAAGAAAAAAAAAAGAGGATGTGCCTTTGTCTGTGGCTCCTAAAAGGATACATTTTACTGAGATAGTTTTCTGACCAATCGCAAAAACAAATCTACATATTAGTTTGTCAAGATAAGTTCTCGAGCACTTCGACACAGATTGCCATCAGCAAGGGTTCGTGTCTCGCGTCTACCGATTTCTGAGTGACCCCTTGAGAGCGGAGGCAGGGGGGGTGCCGAAACGGCAAAGCAGCTGTCTCGTTCCACGCAGCTCTCAGGTTTCTTGGTGTTCTCTCGCCAACAGTGTGAATTTCCAAAGAATGAGGTCACATGCTACTGGTACCCCAAAAATGTATTTCCTCAGAGCCCATCGAAAAAGACAACCATGCTTTCTCAATGGGAGAATTTGATATCCTTACATCTGTGATCAGTTGACCACACCAAAAAAAATACCAAGTAAACAACATTAAAATGCAGTGCTAGGGGTCATAAACCTTGTCTGTGCTTCAGGCAGCATATCAAAGGACAACCTGTTCCCTTCAGTGCTGTTTACACTGAATCTCTTGGGCCATTACAAAATAACACTCAAAAAATTTAACCGAATACTAGATAAAGTATTAGATGCTATTATGCGCTAGTCTGACAATTGCTTCTTCAAAAAGTTTCAAAAAAAAAAAATTGAACTGATGCCAAAGGTATTTCTGTAGTACTTTTGAAACACTCACCTTCAGACACTCGCTCTAAGACATGCGTGACTTTGGCTTCCTGGAGAATATGCTTGTTCAGGTACTTTGTGAAGATGCCAGTACTCTTGCCTCCATCCTGGACCTCGTAGGCCTCAGCATCCTCGCATCTGAAAAGATTTACAAGGTTAATGTGAATCATACAATAGTTTTCTTTGATGTTGCTTTGGTTTTCAGTGTCGACCATTTATTGTTTCAACATTTAAATAACAATATTATCTATATAAATGTATACATACGTGGCATAACCATACACTGTGTTCCCATTTGGTCTCAGTGACTTAATGACTGATGGTATACAACCCTGGTTGTACCTAAAGAACATTGTTTGAAAAAATTCTGGTGAGATTAAATTTTTTTTTAATTGATACATCTTTTTGTTCTCTCCTATGAAAATTGAAGTTGATTAGTACACATACCACTTTCTACAGGTGTCCAGCAGGATTACACTCATGGCAGTCTGCCTTTCTTGCATTTGATTCATGACCCTCTGAACACAGACACAATTTTGGTTTGGTACGGCTGTGGAGCGTCGACTGCAACCAAATAATTCCTCCCAGCATGCTCATACCCATGACCCGCATAGTAGAAAAGCCCTGTTAAGTGAAAAGAAATTGTATTAAATAGGAGTTCAAATCTGCTAATTTCATAATGAAGAGATTCTAAAGTCCTGGGGTGGAAAAAACGTAATATTACATCACGATCACAAAGAGAATCAAAAGGACAGCTGATGTCTTTTTTAAGACACAGATCACACTAGTACAGTATTCTAGTGTGCCATGACCATTTCCTTCTTGTTGCTATTTTATCATAGACACAATTTCTAACTACGCGTCTATACTAGTGTTTCCCTTTCCACTGTTTAAGAATAGTATTCACTTACTTCCCTTTTAACATCCAAAACTACTTTTTGATACTAAGTGCTGCAACACATCTTTAATAAATAAATGGTTTTTATACTAATGTTTTTTTTCTAAAGTTCTGCCTAAATCAAGTCTAGTAGCCATTTATAAAAAGTGATCTCATCTGCATACTTAAATACACCTACACGATTATAAACAAGACAGTAGTTCAGGATCTATGAAAAACAGCAAAGGACGTGAGAAGGGGAAGTTAAAAGCAGCATTTCACAACTGTGAGATGCTTAATTCATACTGTTCAGCATGTAGCTAATTTAGTCAAAAATAGACTCACCATAAACTCCCCTGTCAAGAAGCTGAATGAATTTGTCGATAGCAGCCATCATCTCCTGTCTGGTGAGGTCCAGCAGGGAAACCACCCTAAACCCAAGCTGCTGCAGCAAGTTGCCCAGCTCGTGGACGTCCATGACGGGCGCCATCAAACCAGGGTGGCAGCTGTAATTCAAGTTGCCAATGAGAAGGGCAACCTTATCAGTGGCTGAAAGAGAGAATGAGATGAAGAAAGAGCAAATTATAGCGATACTTTTCTTTTGACTGTGCATTAGAAATGGTGTCTTAAGCGAAACTGTACCTGTTAGTGGAGGCTGTTCAGGTTGCACTAAAACATTGAAAGAAAAGCAACACAAGATTAGCATTAGTGAAAAAAAATGAGCTGAAATAGTAGAACCATTTGTGGTTATTACTGCATTAAACAAAGCATGAACCATAAGCAGAAGAAAT
>NC_045690.1:29090515-29133364 GCF_003331165.1 Xiphophorus hellerii
GTTGGTTTCACTTCACATCACTTTCCTGCTTTGTGTCTAAGACATGGACTAAGCTCTATTTGGAGACTCACAACTTCCTTTTTACTCTGAAGAAATGGAAAAGTACCTCTACCACAATGGCAAAAAACCAGCAGAACAGAAGGAGTATGAAAAAAATCTTGTCTACCTACAGTTTCTTTACTCAGAAACAAAGACAGTAATGCAGGAGAAAAGGGTAAAAATTAGGATAATATGTTTACAGTTCTGTTTGAGACTTACCAATATTGATATCAACAGGCTCTGTCCATCTCTCTTCTAGGACGTTAGATATCGAGCACAGATAGGATCCGCCATGTTCTGCTGTTACACCATCAATCTGTAAGATTAAAAAAGCAAATTACTTTTATTTAAGCACACTTCCACAAATGCAAATAAGAGTTTTAATGAAATATTGACCATAAAATATGGTCAATATTTTATGGTCAATTATTTCCCGACCTGTTTAAACAATCGGGTTGGGTTTAAACCTGAGCAATCGTTATCAGTAGCATAGTAGGAAACATTTATTTTCTTGCCTCACCTGCAGTATATCACTGGTCTTGTCCAGCAGTGGCTGTCCATTTCTGTACCACTGGTAGTGTGGAGTGGGGATGCCAAAGGCAGCACAGCGAAGGCTGAGTTTTGTTCCCAGTTGAACTGTGTCTGGTTTGGGATTGATAGCGATGTGAGGCTCACCCTGCCAGTCAACTGGCAAACCTGAAAAGGGGCAGAGATTGTTATAAAGGTATGGAATTTGTCTTATGTGGAACATATGGCTGTATAAATTAAATTAGCATAATACCTGATTTATCAATGTCCAACACTTTCACCTTCACCCATTCGCTGAAGACGTAATTATGAAAGTGGTCATTGACTCGGCAGACATATCGCTGAGTTTTAGAAGCTCTTATAGTCAGGTCTGCTTGAGTACCACCAGGCACCTGACGAAAAAGCATGTGTGAACACATTATAATGTTGTTAACTGAAATCAAAACTCTCAGTCATTTCACCCCTTCACAAATTTCTAGACACCAGTTAGTCGTTTTTTTGTTTCCTACTACTTTTATTTGTTACCCACAAACAAACCATTTCAGATCAATGTACTCAGCTGTTGAGTACCCATTTACTTCACTTAGAAGATGGTGATGAAATGTGGAGATAAAATAATTAAAAACTTGCACACAATACAATTGTATGTTCTTTTCTGATGATAACGTATAGTGTATATATATATATTACGTATTGGGTTGTACCTTTATCAGTATTGAGACAAATTTCTGACAATTGGTGTAAATAAAGGTAGTAATTGATCATTAAAATTAGTAGTGCACGATGTGGAATGTGGCAGTAAGATTCAAAGTATTCCTTTAAAATACATATACAAGCAATTTACTTGGATCTATAACAGATCTGACGAATTTCATAAGCGCTGACAGATCCAAATAAGCATGAGAAGCAAAATAAATACAAGATTGGGTATAAGTACTCAAAATATTATATGTACAATTGAATTAAGTTGTGACTATTTATTCCCATAATTCATGAAAATACTGAACTCTAAAGATACTCAATGGTACATGGACATACAAAATTGTTTACTTTGAAAAATAATTCGCAACGAGTGGGTAAGAAAATGGCAGGAGGCGGAGTATGAACGCTGCAAGATATTTGTTGTACTTACGTAATCTATTGATTTAAATTAAAATATTTACTTTTACAAATCAAAACATCAGTTGCCACTTGTGGTGCCTTGTTAAAGGTACGAATTGAATTGTTCTACGAATCGAACAGTGACGGCTCCATTTCACCAAAACATCCATTTCAACATTTGTGGCGCAAATGACCAATTCGAGATCTCCCGTTTCAGGACAAACAACACGGGTCAGTCTCACACCTTATATGGAAAGGTGACTATTTCATTCCGGAAATGAAGGGGGCGCTAGTGACACTATTTCCTGTACCGACCTTGTTATAATAATTATACTAATAATAACGTATTTTATTTGCCAACGCCTTTTAAAACACCCAAGAAGACTTTCAACATTAAAAATACAAATTAAATAGTAAAGAAATGGCTACAAAACGTGATATGTCACGTGGTATGTCTGTCACGTGGTAAGTCACTTTTTTATTTTCAAATCTGTATTAAATCTTTATTTAAAATTATATTAGTAAACAATCTAGAATAAGCAACAATAAGGAAACATTATGGAGATGTATTTATCTATCCTTACACCCAATCTATCTCAAACAAAAGTAATAAAACATGAATCAAATCAATATTTTGGAGACAAATGTACATTACATTAAGAGCACATTTATCCATCCATTAATTATCATGAATTATCCCTATAGTTGGGTCATGAGGGCTGCTGACCCTGGACAGATCGCCTGTCCATCGCAGATTAAGAAAACAGATATAAACAAATGAAGTTCAAATAATATATTTTGATGTTGTGAATGGTCCTCTTAAAATAAATAAGTTACAATCTAAACTATAATAGCCTCTGGCTTATTAAACGAGAACTAGATGGAAAAGAGGTTTGGTCTGTAAAACATTTAGTTAACAATTTTGGCCAACTTAGTACGTCCATTCACAGCGCACTTTTGTTGCTTATTTGCCAAATATTTTTCTTATTATTCACATTATGAATATAATTTACAAACAAACCAAAGGACTTCTGAACTTCTAACAAGTGCCATTCCGAAAACTAGAATATTTTTGGTTGCAGGTGACCTGGCTCAGCTATTATCATTGTTACCATAATGTCTCATTGGAAACTTTTGCTATAAGGACTCCAGCTCAACCAGTAAACTGATTGGTGTCCCACTATTCCCATTTAGAAATTCCATATCAATTCTACCAATTGCAATCGATTCATAAAATAAAGACCTTAATATCCAATTGTTGCAAAACCCAAAGGGATTAATTTAAAACTTTAAATGTAGCTTCAACCTGGAAAGACTCACACAGAGAGAAAGTAGGTGTTAGAAAGTTATTTGACAAGAAATAATCTTTGGCGCTCGGACCCCGGCAGTAGACGCTGCGCTGGTAACTGCCAGAGAGAATGATCTTTTTTCTATATGAAAACCTTTTTGAATAAAGTCACTGGTTACATAAATTAAACCAATGTGTAAATTCTAACTATAACTGTCTTCATCTCACCTGCTCAGCCAATCACCTGATCATGTGTCTCCATCCCAGCCTAACGGCGCCGGGCTCATCTCTCTTCATAAAGTCCGGCTCAGGATACCTTTAGTCTTATGTTTGTATTATGACTTTGTAACTGAACAATATGTTTCTGTATGTGCTTACTTTATTACAAAAAAACCCAACAGTTGATTCTGTCAAAACATAAACAACTTGGCTGTATGTCAGGTTTGTAAAGAAACTTTGTATTGATTCCAGTCATTGTTCTAAAAGTGTAGGAAACATTGTATTTACACATATAAAATATTGCAAGTTATTAGCTTTGCTTGCATTTAAAATTTTTAAAACAAGGTTATCCTATTGTTAAACAACGCTGTTACAATATATTTACAACTACTTTATTGGTTCTACTCTCTCCAACAAATTACAGCCACAATGTAACTTTGTGTGGAAACGGCACCATTTCTATGAAAACTAAATAATGTAAATCAACTGAGCTACAACAAAAGGAACATTCAAAATGTAAATAATATTGAAAGAACACATGATTAAAAAGGATGACTGCACAAGTCAAAAGGCAAATATTATTTAGCAGAATGATTTAAAATGGCATGTCACAAAAAAAAAAAACTAACAATGTGTGACAACTGAAATGTGTGAAAGACTGTGGAAAGCAACTAATATTCTCCTTGCATTCAGTATTGACAGTCAGTGCAGTGTCCAGGTCGGCCATCACAGTAGTAACCAGGGTACTCTCCTCGTCTTCCATCGCCGGTGAAGCCCACAGTCTTTATATTACCGGTTGCAGGAAGAACACGTGACAACCGCAAAAGGAATCCGGTTTTCTGCCTTGAATGTTTTTGAAAACTTTCCCCAGTTGATCTCACCTGTTAATGAAAAATCGATTTCATGTAGTTGAAATCTAATTTCACATGTTTTAGGTGAAAAAAGTCAAAGGTCCTTACCATCCAGCCAAGCAAAGTGAGTCTTCTTCCTGAAAACTGGACGACCTTTGTCGCATGTCTTCCACCCTCCTTCCTGTCTGCCTACTGTCAAAAAAATACGAGCCATTAGCGCCGCAAAAACTCTTCGGAGAGAGAAAAAAACAAAATAAAAGAGGTTTTGCATATGTTTCTCCTTTGAAATTATACATTTCATAATTTCATTCTTAAATTACCCTCCATAAATAAAAATCTTTAGGCAGAAAAAAGGGAAATAAAGACAATCCCGCTATAATAAATAGAAAAAAAGACATTTCCAGCAAAACACATCCATAAAGATCTGCGTACAAAATCTAAAAGAAAAAATGTAAGTTATGTGAACAATATACAGTGTCACTAAAATCTGTTTTATTTAAATAAATTCACCTCCTCAATGCTGAGGCATAGGGCATCAGAATGAAGTCACAGATACACCTGGATAAACTCAGGTATACAGCCAGTCTACAAATTACTCAGCTGCTTTTTATCAATTATTTCATATAAATGTATTGTTTACTTCATTTTTTCTACAGCAGGAGAAGTTGTGTCAAAAAAACGGAACAGACTAAATTTAAAAATTTTAGAAAAACTTTTTTTTTTTTTTTATGAAAATTTGTGGGAAAAAACAACAACAAAAAACCCCAGTCCACAAGCATCCTCATTCCAAACACGATCGCTTTCATTTTCATCACTTGGTTCATGTTCACATTACTTATTGACTGTATCTTAGAATATCAAATATATTTTGATTTTAACTGAAGATATGACATCATACAATATATAATATACGATGAAATTAAATGACTTAAATCTTATTGTATAGACTAGGCCATCAAATCAGTCTGTGAACTGCGTTGCCTGTAGGGATTTTTAATGTCCAGCAGGTGTCAGTATTCAGTGACACAGTATTGACGCGGTATCAATACAGTTTTGCTTTGGGTCAAAACGATACATGACGCCTCATTTACCCATCACTAACATAAACATCTTCATACCTGACAATTGGAGATTAAAAACTTATTTCTGATAGGAAATGACAACAGCATCTCAAAAGAAAATGTAAGAATTTCAAAGTAACTAAACTATTTATAACATTCCTCAATCAATAAAAAAAATATTGACTGACTTTAAAGCAGTCAAACTTTTTTAAATCTATTTTTATTTCTGATTAGCTCTTTCCATGTTTCCTCATGTAGCAGAAGCTCCACGTCTTCTTACTAATTTATAAGATCAAAGGGATTCCTTCAAAACATGTATTTTACATAACAGTATAAAATCTTTTTGTAACTTCAGTATTCTAATGTATATGAGTTTTATTTGAAATAAATCTATTTTGTTTGTCTTTTGTGTCATTTTGATTTGAAACCCCAGTAATTATTGGCTTAACATTTAAATCTATTTATTTAGTAAATAACACAAAGAAATTCTGGTCGTTTCTTCTTCTCTGGCTTTACAAACCAGAGAAGAAACAAGCAAAAAAAAAAAACATTTCTACTTTTCATATCCATTTTTCTTTTAAATTACCAAAATGTGACATTTTAAAATAGTTTTTACTAAAAACCTCCACCGCTTTCTGGGTTTTTCATAGATCATGTAAAGGAATATTTTTGGAGAATCTCAACAGAAACCGGAGACATTTCAGCAGAATTAAAGCAGACTTTGAATCTTCAGCTAGCATGCAGTGTTAGCAGAGCGGCACGTCACACAGCCATGCAACCGCAGCAACAAAGCTGCAACAACACACTGCTGCAACTCCTACACACTCAGGGCAAAGCAGCGCGGGCCTGACGCTACATGGGAAGCTGTGTTTGTGTGTGTGTGTGTGTGTGTGTGTGTTGTGTGTGTGTTGGGGGGCAGCAGGTATAAGCTCACCTTGAGCCCTCAAGTCTCCCGTTTCTCTCAAACTCGGTTGAGACTCTGAGGCGCCGTGAGAAAATTCACACGGGGAGTCAGAGGAGAAGAAAACAACAAAACAGATTGTGGATTGTGCACAACACAAATCATTTCTCATCAATTTCAGTGAATGGAAGAGAAAAGAAAAGAGAGATAAAGTGTGTGACGGAATACGTTAGCGACGGTGTGAGCCACCACCAACACGTCACTGAGCAGTGAGCTCAGTGACGTCACTGAGCAGATGAAGCGGCCGGGTTTGCAGTCAGCGTTTGCTGCCTCAAGTTAACGTTAGCTTCCAAGTCTCAGTTTCTTACAATGTAATGTTATTTAATTGCATTTCACAAATTACTTCAGGAGCATAACGAGGTGCAAAGCGTTTGCTAGCATGAGCTATTTTCACAAAACCCTTCAAAGGTGAACGTTGAACGTGTTTGGAGATTTGAGGACATGAGCTAATTCAAGCGACACCGGTTTCCTTGACCGGTGGTTCCGTTTGGCCAGCAAAATAGCCGCTACAAACTCAGCCCCTACCTTCTCCGAAGCTTGACTGTTTTGGTTCAAACTAGCTTCAACCAGTCTGCATTTATACGTCAAATAAATGCTGCTTTTAATCCCGCTGGAAGTGACAGCTACTGCGTTCATGGGCAACGCACGTGGTGTTGTTTTCAACGGAAGTGACGTGAAAAGGCCCGGATGATGATCACCCGGCGACGAAAGACCCCGGATGTAGTCAGTCGAGAACGGCGGTGACGTCAAATTGCTAAGAGATATATTAATAGTAGCGCCATTCTATAGCGGGCTGCACAGTGGCTCAGTCCGTAAGGTTGTTGCCTTGCAGTCGGAAGGTTGTGGGTTCGCTTCCCAGAACTACTGTAGGAGTTTGCATGCTCTCCCTGTGCATGCGTGGGTTTCCTCCGGGTACTCCGGTTTCCTCCCACATTCCAAAAACATGACAACAAGGTAAGAGTTCATTGGTCACTCCAAATTCTCCCTAGGTGTGAGTGTGTTCCCCTTAGATAGAAATGGATGAATGGAAAATAAATTTTTTTTAATGATTTATGTTAATCGCCATATAGAGACCTAATAAATTCAGATGCTTTGACTCGCCAGTAAGCGCTTTGCTCTCCTCCCACAGAGCCTCCTTCCCACTTTTTTGCCAGGTGACTGTTGAGGAGTTTGTCCATGGACAAACAGCAAATAGGAGCTTTGTTGGGGGTTTTTCTACGGCAAAATTAATAACAACGAATCAAACGTTATTCAGTTCTTTTTGCTTGATTTGAAAAATATGCACAATTTGATGAATCGTTTTTTTTTCCATTGTGAAACCAACTTTTTTTTTAGCTAAGGCTAGGCTAACAGACATTAAGGGTCTAAGAGAAGCTTCTTACCACAAGAAGGATCGATCAGCGATTAGTGCGTCGTTAAGCGCATCCTTCAAGAGCGCATTAGTACGCGGCTGGCGTGCAGCGCCAGCAAACAGCGAGGTGTGAACCGGAAGGAAAACATGATGTCTACCAGGTGAGGGCAAGTACACCCAAGTACACCTCGCTGCAGCAAACAGAAAGGGGCGGGGACGGACCACTGTCAGTCTCACACCTTATATGGAAAGGTGACTATTTCATTCCGGAAATGAAGGGGGCGCTAGTGACACTATTTCCTGTACCGACCTTGTTATAATAATTATACTAATAATAACGTATTTTATTTGCCAACGCCTTTTAAAACACCCAAGAAGACTTTCAACATTAAAAATACAAATTAAATAGTAAAGAAATGGCTACAAAACGTGATATGTCACGTGGTATGTCTGTCACGTGGTAAGTCACTTTTTTATTTTCAAATCTGTATTAAATCTTTATTTAAAATTATATTAGTAAACAATCTAGAATAAGCAACAATAAGGAAACATTATGGAGATGTATTTATCTATCCTTACACCCAATCTATCTCAAACAAAAGTAATAAAACATGAATCAAATCAATATTTTGGAGACAAATGTACATTACATTAAGAGCACATTTATCCATCCATTAATTATCATGAATTATCCCTATAGTTGGGTCATGAGGGCTGCTGACCCTGGACAGATCGCCTGTCCATCGCAGATTAAGAAAACAGATATAAACAAATGAAGTTCAAATAATATATTTTGATGTTGTGAATGGTCCTCTTAAAATAAATAAGTTACAATCTAAACTATAATAGCCTCTGGCTTATTAAACGAGAACTAGATGGAAAAGAGGTTTGGTCTGTAAAACATTTAGTTAACAATTTTGGCCAACTTAGTACGTCCATTCACAGCGCACTTTTGTTGCTTATTTGCCAAATATTTTTCTTATTATTCACATTATGAATATAATTTACAAACAAACCAAAGGACTTCTGAACTTCTAACAAGTGCCATTCCGAAAACTAGAATATTTTTGGTTGCAGGTGACCTGGCTCAGCTATTATCATTGTTTACCATAATGTCTCATTGGAAACTTTTGCTATAAGGACTCCAGCTCAACCAGTAAACTGATTGGTGTCCCACTATTCCATTTATAAATTCCATATCAATTCTACCAATTGCAATCGATTCATAAAATAAAGACCTTAAATATCCAATTGTTGCAAAACCCAAAGGGATTAATTTAAAACTTTAAATGTAGCTTCAACCTGGAAAGACTCACACAGAGAGAAAGTAGGTTTTAGAAAGTTTATTTGACAAGAAATAATCTTTGGCGCTCGGACCCCGGCAGTAGACGCTGCGCTGGTAACTGCCAGAGAGAATGATCTTTTTTCTATATGAAAACCTTTTTGAATAAAGTCACTGGTTACATAAATTAAACCAATGTGTAAATTCTAACTATAACTGTCTTCATCTCACCTGCTCAGCCAATCACCTGATCATGTGTCTCCATCCCAGCCTAACGGCGCCGGGCTCATCTCTCTTCATAAAGTCCGGCTCAGGATACCTTTAGTCTTATGTTTGTATTATGACTTTGTAACTGAACAATATGTTTCTGTATGTGCTTACTTTATTACAAAAAAACCCAACAGTTGATTCTGTCAAAACATAAACAACTTGGCTGTATGTCAGGTTTGTAAAGAAACTTTGTATTGATTCCAGTCATTGTTCTAAAAGTGTAGGAAACATTGTATTTACACATATAAAATATTGCAAGTTATTAGCTTTGCTTGCATTTAAAATTTTTAAAACAAGGTTATCCTATTGTTAAACAACGCTGTTACAATATATTTACAACTACTTTATTGGTTCTACTCTCTCCAACAAATTACAGCCACAATGTAACTTTGTGTGGAAACGGCACCATTTCTATGAAAACTAAATAATGTAAATCAACTGAGCTACAACAAAAGGAACATTCAAAAATGTAAATAATATTGAAAGAACACATGATTAAAAAGGATGACTGCACAAGTGAAAAGGCAAATATTATTTAGCAGAAATGATTTAAAATGGCATGTCACAAAAAAAAAAAAAACGAACAATGTGTGACAACTGAAATGTGTGAAAGACTGTGGAAAGCAACTAATATTCTCCTTGCATTCAGTATTGACAGTCAGTGCAGTGTCCAGGTCGGCCATCACAGTAGTAACCAGGGTACTCTCCTCGTCTTCCATCGCCGGTGAAGCCCACAGTCTTTATATTACCGGTGGCAGGAAAAACACGTTACAACCGCAAAAGGAATCCGGTTTTCTGCCTTGAATGTTTTTGAAAATTTTCCACAGTTGATCTCACCTGTTAATGAAAAATCGATTTCATGTAGTTGAAATCTAATTTCACATGTTTTAGGTGAAAAAAGTCAAAGGTCCTTACCATCCAGCCAAGCAAAGTGAGTCTTCTTCCTGAAAACTGGACGACCTTTGTCGCATGTCTTCCACCCTCCTTCCTGTCTGCCTACTGTCAAAAAAATACGAGCCATTAGCGCCGCAAAAACTCTTCGGAGAGAGAAAAAAACAAAATAAAAGAGGTTTTGCATATGTTTCTCCTTTGAAATTATACAGCCACAATGTAACTTTGTGTGGAAACGGCACCATTTCTATGAAAACTAAATAATGTAAATCAACTGAGCTACAACAAAAGGAACATTCAAAAATGTAAATAATATTGAAAGAACACATTATTAAAAAGGATGACTGCACAAGTCAAAAGGCAAATATTATTTAGCAGAAATGATTTAAAATGGCATGTCACAAAAAAAAAAAAACTAACAATGTGTGACAACTGAAATGTGTGAAAGACTGTGGAAAGCAACTAATATTCTCCTTGCATTCAGTATTGACAGTCAGTGCAGTGTCCAGGTCGGCCATCACAGTAGTAACCAGGGTACTCTCCTCGTCTTCCATCGCCGGTGAAGCCCACAGTCTTTATATTACCGGTTGCAGGAAGAACACGTGACAACCGCAAAAGGAATCCGGTTTTCTGCCTTGAATGTTTTTGAAAACTTTCCCCAGTTGATCTCACCTGTTAATGAAAAATCGATTTCATGTAGTTGAAATCTAATTTCACATGTTTTAGGTGAAAAAAGTCAAAGGTCCTTACCATCCAGCCAAGCAAAGTGAGTCTTCTTCCTGAAAACTGGACGACCTTTGTCGCATGTCTTCCACCCTCCTTCCTGTCTGCCTACTGTCAAAAAAATACGAGCCATTAGCGCCGCAAAAACTCTTCGGAGAGAGAAAAAAAACAAAATAAAAGAGGTTTTGCATATGTTTCTCCTTTGAAATTATACATTTCATAATTTCATTCTTAAATTACCCTCCATAAATAAAAATCTTTAGGCAGAAAAAAGGGAAATAAAGACAATCCCGCTATAAATAAATAGAAAAAAAGACATTTCCAGCAAAACACATCCATAAAGATCTGCGTACAAAATCTAAAAGAAAAAATGTAAGTTATGTGAACAATATACAGTGTCACTAAAATCTGTTTTATTTAAATAAATTCACCTCCTCAATGCTGAGGCATAGGGCATCAGAATGAAGTCACAGATACACCTGGATAAACTCAGGTATACAGCCAGTCTACAAATTACTCAGCTGCTTTTTATCAATTATTTCATATAAATGTATTGTTTACTTCATTTTTTCTACAGCAGGAGAAGTTGTGTCAAAAAAACGGAACAGACTAAATTTAAAAATTTTAGAAAAACTTTTTTTTTTTTTTTTATGAAAATTTGTGGGAAAAAACAACAACAAAAAACCCCAGTCCACAAGCATCCTCATTCCAAACACGATCGCTTTCATTTTCATCACTTGGTTCATGTTCACATTACTTATTGACTGTATCGAAGAATATCAAATATATTTTGATTTTAACTGAAGATATGACATCATACAATATATAATATACGATGAAATTAAATGACTTAAATCTTATTGTATAGACTAGGCCATCAAATCAGTCTGTGAACTGCGTTGCCTGTAGGGATTTTTAATGTCCAGCAGGTGTCAGTATTCAGTGACACAGTATTGACGCGGTATCAATACAGTTTTGCTTTGGGTCAAAACGATACATGACGCCTCATTTACCCATCACTAACATAAACATCTTCATACCTGACAATTGGAGATTAAAAACTTATTTCTGATAGGAAATGACAACAGCATCTCAAAAGAAAATGTAAGAATTTCAAAGTAACTAAACTATTTATAACATTCCTCAATAATCAATAAAAAAATATTGACTGACTTTAAAGCAGTCAAACTTTTTTAAATCTATTTTTATTTCTGATTAGCTCTTTCCATGTTTCCTCATGTAGCAGAAGCTCCACGTCTTCTTACTAATTTATAAGATCAAAGGGATTCCTTCAAAACATGTATTTTACATAACAGTATAAAATCTTTTTGTAACTTCAGTATTCTAATGTATATGAGTTTTATTTGAAATAAATCTATTTTGTTTGTCTTTTGTGTCATTTTGATTTGAAACCCCAGTAATTATTGGCTTAACATTTAAATCTATTTATTTAGTAAATAACACAAAGAAATTCTGGTCGTTTCTTCTTCTCTGGCTTTACAAACCAGAGAAGAAACAAGCAAAAAAAAAAAACATTTCTACTTTTCATATCCATTTTTCTTTTAAATTACCAAAATGTGACATTTTAAAATAGTTTTTACTAAAAACCTCCACCGCTTTCTGGGTTTTTCATAGATCATGTAAAGGAATATTTTTGGAGAATCTCAACAGAAACCGGAGACATTTCAGCAGAATTAAAGCAGACTTTGAATCTTCAGCTAGCATGCAGTGTTAGCAGAGCGGCACGTCACACAGCCATGCAACCGCAGCAACAAAGCTGCAACAACACACTGCTGCAACTCCTACACACTCAGGGCAAAGCAGCGCGGGCCTGACGCTACATGGGAAGCTGTGTTTGTGTGTGTGTGTGTGTGTGTGTGTGTGTGTGTGTGTTGGGGGGCAGCAGGTATAAGCTCACCTTGAGCCCTCAAGTCTCCCGTTTCTCTCAAACTCGGTTGAGACTCTGAGGCGCCGTGAGAAAATTCACACGGGGAGTCAGAGGAGAAGAAAACAACAAAACAGATTGTGGATTGTGCACAACACAAATCATTTCTCATCAATTTCAGTGAATGGAAGAGAAAAGAAAAGAGAGATAAAGTGTGTGACGGAATACGTTAGCGACGGTGTGAGCCACCACCAACACGTCACTGAGCAGTGAGCTCAGTGACGTCACTGAGCAGATGAAGCGGCCGGGTTTGCAGTCAGCGTTTGCTGCCTCAAGTTAACGTTAGCTTCCAAGTCTCAGTTTCTTACAATGTAATGTTATTTAATTGCATTTCACAAATTACTTCAGGAGCATAACGAGGTGCAAAGCGTTTGCTAGCATGAGCTATTTTCACAAAACCCTTCAAAGGTGAACGTTGAACGTGTTTGGAGATTTGAGGACATGAGCTAATTCAAGCGACACCGGTTTCCTTGACCGGTGGTTCCGTTTGGCCAGCAAAATAGCCGCTACAAACTCAGCCCCTACCTTCTCCGAAGCTTGACTGTTTTGGTTCAAACTAGCTTCAACCAGTCTGCATTTATACGTCAAATAAATGCTGCTTTTAATCCCGCTGGAAGTGACAGCTACTGCGTTCATGGGCAACGCACGTGGTGTTGTTTTCAACGGAAGTGACGTGAAAAGGCCCGGATGATGATCACCCGGCGACGAAAGACCCCGGATGTAGTCAGTCGAGAACGGCGGTGACGTCAAATTGCTAAGAGATATATTAATAGTAGCGCCATTCTATAGCGGGCTGCACAGTGGCTCAGTCCGTAAGGTTGTTGCCTTGCAGTCGGAAGGTTGTGGGTTCGCTTCCCAGAACTACTGTAGGAGTTTGCATGTTCTCCCTGTGCATGCGTGGGTTTCCTCCGGGTACTCCGGTTTCCTCCCACATTCCAAAAACATGACAACAAGGTAAGAGTTCATTGGTCACTCCAAATTCTCCCTAGGTGTGAGTGTGTTCCCCTTAGATAGAAATGGATGAATGGAAAATAAATTTTTTTTAATGATTTATGTTAATCGCCATATAGAGACCTAATAAATTCAGATGCTTTGACTCGCCAGTAAGCGCTTTGCTCTCCTCCCACAGAGCCTCCTTCCCACTTTTTTGCCAGGTGACTGTTGAGGAGTTTGTCCATGGACAAACAGCAAATAGGAGCTTTGTTGGGGGTTTTTCTACGGCAAAATTAATAACAACGAATCAAACGTTATTCAGTTCTTTTTGCTTGATTTGAAAAATATGCACAATTTGATGAATCGTTTTTTTTTCCATTGTGAAACCAACTTTTTTTTTAGCTAAGGCTAGGCTAACAGACATTAAGGGTCTAAGAGAAGCTTCTTACCACAAGAAGGATCGATCAGCGATTAGTGCGTCGTTAAGCGCATCCTTCAAGAGCGCATTAGTACGCGGCTGGCGTGCAGCGCCAGCAAACAGCGAGGTGTGAACCGGAAGGAAAACATGATGTCTACCAGGTGAGGGCAAGTACACCCAAGTACACCTCGCTGCAGCAAACAGAAAGGGGCGGGGACGGACCACTGTCAGTCTCACACCTTATATGGAAAGGTGACTATTTCATTCCGGAAATGAAGGGGGCGCTAGTGACACTATTTCCTGTACCGACCTTGTTATAATAATTATACTAATAATAACGTATTTTATTTGCCAACGCCTTTTAAAACACCCAAGAAGACTTTCAACATTAAAAATACAAATTAAATAGTAAAGAAATGGCTACAAAACGTGATATGTCACGTGGTATGTCTGTCACGTGGTAAGTCACTTTTTTATTTTCAAATCTGTATTAAATCTTTATTTAAAATTATATTAGTAAACAATCTAGAATAAGCAACAATAAGGAAACATTATGGAGATGTATTTATCTATCCTTACACCCAATCTATCTCAAACAAAAGTAATAAAACATGAATCAAATCAATATTTTGGAGACAAATGTACATTACATTAAGAGCACATTTATCCATCCATTAATTATCATGAATTATCCCTATAGTTGGGTCATGAGGGCTGCTGACCCTGGACAGATCGCCTGTCCATCGCAGATTAAGAAAACAGATATAAACAAATGAAGTTCAAATAATATATTTTGATGTTGTGAATGGTCCTCTTAAAATAAATAAGTTACAATCTAAACTATAATAGCCTCTGGCTTATTAAACGAGAACTAGATGGAAAAGAGGTTTGGTCTGTAAAACATTTAGTTAACAATTTTGGCCAACTTAGTACGTCCATTCACAGCGCACTTTTGTTGCTTATTTGCCAAATATTTTTCTTATTATTCACATTATGAATATAATTTACAAACAAACCAAAGGACTTCTGAACTTCTAACAAGTGCCATTCCGAAAACTAGAATATTTTTGGTTGCAGGTGACCTGGCTCAGCTATTATCATTGTTTACCATAATGTCTCATTGGAAACTTTTGCTATAAGGACTCCAGTTCAACCAGTAAACTGATTGGTGTCCCACTATTCCATTTAGAAATTCCATATCAATTCTACCAATTGCAATCGATTCATAAAATAAAGACCTTAAATATCCAATTGTTGCAAAACCCAAAGGGATTAATTTAAAACTTTAAATGTAGCTTCAACCTGGAAAGACTCACACAGAGAGAAAGTAGGTTTTAGAAAGTTTATTTGACAAGAAATAATCTTTGGCGCTCGGACCCCGGCAGCAGACGCTGAGCTGGTAACTGCCAGAGAGAATGATCTTTTTTCTATATGAAAACCTTTTTGAATAAAGTCACTGGTTACATAAATTAAACCAATGTGTAAATTCTAACTATAACTGTCTTCATCTCACCTGCTCAGCCAATCACCTGATCATGTGTCTCCATCCCAGCCTAACGGCGCCGGGCTCATCTCTCTTCATAAAGTCCGGCTCAGGATACCTTTAGTCTTATGTTTGTATTATGACTTTGTAACTGAACAATATGTTTCTGTATGTGCTTACTTTATTACAAAAAAACCCAACAGTTGATTCTGTCAAAACATAAACAACTTGGCTGTATGTCAGGTTTGTAAAGAAACTTTGTATTGATTCCAGTCATTGTTCTAAAAGTGTAGGAAACATTGTATTTACACATATAAAATATTGCAAGTTATTAGCTTTGCTTGCATTTAAAATTTTTAAAACAAGGTTATCCTATTGTTAAACAACGCTGTTACAATATATTTACAACTACTTTATTGGTTCTACTCTCTCCAACAAATTACAGCCACAATGTAACTTTGTGTGGAAACGGCACCATTTCTATGAAAACTAAATAATGTAAATCAACTGAGCTACAACAAAAGGAACATTCAAAAATGTAAATAATATTGAAAGAACACATGATTAAAAAGGATGACTGCACAAGTGAAAAGGCAAATATTATTTAGCAGAAATGATTTAAAATGGCATGTCACAAAAAAAAAAAAAACGAACAATGTGTGACAACTGAAATGTGTGAAAGACTGTGGAAAGCAACTAATATTCTCCTTGCATTCAGTATTGACAGTCAGTGCAGTGTCCAGGTCGGCCATCACAGTAGTAACCAGGGTACTCTCCTCGTCTTCCATCGCCGGTGAAGCCCACAGTCTTTATATTACCGGTGGCAGGAAAAACACGTTACAACCGCAAAAGGAATCCGGTTTTCTGCCTTGAATGTTTTTGAAAATTTTCCACAGTTGATCTCACCTGTTAATGAAAAATCGATTTCATGTAGTTGAAATCTAATTTCACATGTTTTAGGTGAAAAAAGTCAAAGGTCCTTACCATCCAGCCAAGCAAAGTGAGTCTTCTTCCTGAAAACTGGACGACCTTTGTCGCATGTCTTCCACCCTCCTTCCTGTCTGCCTACTGTCAAAAAAATACGAGCCATTAGCGCCGCAAAAACTCTTCGGAGAGAGAAAAAAACAAAATAAAAGAGGTTTTGCATATGTTTCTCCTTTGAAATTATACATTTCATAATTTCATTCTTAAATTACCCTCCATAAATAAAAATCTTTAGGCAGAAAAAAGGGAAATAAAGACAATCCCGCTATAAATAAATAGAAAAAAAGACATTTCCAGCAAAACACATCCATAAAGATCTGCGTACAAAATCTAAAAGAAAAAATGTAAGTTATGTGAACAATATACAGTGTCACTAAAATCTGTTTTATTTAAATAAATTCACCTCCTCAATGCTGAGGCATAGGGCATCAGAATGAAGTCACAGATACACCTGGATAAACTCAGGTATACAGCCAGTCTACAAATTACTCAGCTGCTTTTTATCAATTATTTCATATAAATGTATTGTTTACTTCATTTTTTCTACAGCAGGAGAAGTTGTGTCAAAAAAACGGAACAGACTAAATTTAAAAATTTTAGAAAAACTTTTTTTTTTTTTTAATGAAAATTTGTGGGAAAAAACAACAACAAAAAAAACCCCCAGTCCACAAGCATCCTCATTCCAAACACGATCGCTTTCATTTTCATCACTTGGTTCATGTTCACATTACTTATTGACTGTATCTTAGAATATCAAATATATTTTGATTTTAACTGAAGATATGACATCATACAATATATAATATACGATGAAATTAAATGACTTAAATCTTATTGTATAGACTAGGCCATCAAATCAGTCTGTGAACTGCGTTGCCTGTAGGGATTTTTAATGTCCAGCAGGTGTCAGTATTCAGTGACACAGTATTGACGCGGTATCAATACAGTTTTGCTTTGGGTCAAAACGATACATGACGCCTCATTTACCCATCACTAACATAAACATCTTCATACCTGACAATTGGAGATTAAAAACTTATTTCTGATAGGAAATGACAACAGCATCTCAAAAGAAAATGTAAGAATTTCAAAGTAACTAAACTATTTATAACATTCCTCAATCAATAAAAAAAATATTGACTGACTTTAAAGCAGTCAAACTTTTTTAAATCTATTTTTATTTCTGATTAGCTCTTTCCATGTTTCCTCATGTAGCAGAAGCTCCACGTCTTCTTACTAATTTATAAGATCAAAGGGATTCCTTCAAAACATGTATTTTACATAACAGTATAAAATCTTTTTGTAACTTCAGTATTCTAATGTATATGAGTTTTATTTGAAATAAATCTATTTTGTTTGTCTTTTGTGTCATTTTGATTTGAAACCCCAGTAATTATTGGCTTAACATTTAAATCTATTTATTTAGTGAATAACACAAAGAAATTCTGGTCGTTTCTTCTTCTCTGGCTTTACAAACCAGAGAAGAAACAAGCAAAAAAAAACAACATTTCTACTTTTCATATCCATTTTTCTTTTAAATTACCAACATTTGACATTTTAAAATAGTTTTTACTAAAAACCTCCACCGCTTTCTGGGTTTTTCATAGATCATGTAAAGGAATATTTTTGGAGAATCTCAACAGAAACCGGAGACATTTCAGCAGAATTAAAGCAGACTTTGAATCTTCAGCTAGCATGCAGCGTTAGCAGAGCGGCACGTCACACAGCCATGCAACCGCAGCAACAAAGCTGCAACAACACACTGCTGCAACTCCTACACACTCAGGGCAAAGCAGCGCGGGCCTGACGCTACATGGGAAGCTGTGTTTGTGTGTGTGTGTGTGTGTGTGTGTGTGTGTGTGTGTGTGTGTTGGGGGGCAGCAGGTATAAGCTCACCTTGAGCCCTCAAGTCTCCCGTTTCTCTCAAACTCGGTTGAGACTCTGAGGCGCCGTGAGAAAATTCACACGGGGAGTCAGAGGAGAAGAAAACAACAAAACAGATTGTGGATTGTGCACAACACAAATCATTTCTCATCAATTTCAGTGAATGGAAGAGAAAAGAAAAGAGAGATAAAGTGTGTGACGGAATACGTTAGCGACGGTGTGAGCCACCACCAACACGTCACTGAGCAGTGAGCTCAGTGACGTCACTGAGCAGATGAAGCGGCCGGGTTTGCAGTCAGCGTTTGCTGCCTCAAGTTAACGTTAGCTTCCAAGTCTCAGTTTCTTACAATGTAATGTTATTTAATTGCATTTCACAAATTACTTCAGGAGCATAACGAGGTGCAAAGCGTTTGCTAGCATGAGCTATTTTCACAAAACCCTTCAAAGGTGAACGTTGAACGTGTTTGGAGATTTGAGGACATGAGCTAATTCAAGCGACACCGGTTTCCTTGACCGGTGGTTCCGTTTGGCCAGCAAAATAGCCGCTACAAACTCAGCCCCTACCTTCTCCGAAGCTTGACTGTTTTGGTTCAAACTAGCTTCAACCAGTCTGCATTTATACGTCAAATAAATGCTGCTTTTAATCCCGCTGGAAGTGACAGCTACTGCGTTCATGGGCAACGCACGTGGTGTTGTTTTCAACGGAAGTGACGTGAAAAGGCCCGGATGATGATCACCCGGCGACGAAAGACCCCGGATGTAGTCAGTCGAGAACGGCGGTGACGTCAAATTGCTAAGAGATATATTAATAGTAGCGCCATTCTATAGCGGGCTGCACAGTGGCTCAGTCCGTAAGGTTGTTGCCTTGCAGTCGGAAGGTTGTGGGTTCGCTTCCCAGAACTACTGTAGGAGTTTGCATGTTCTCCCTGTGCATGCGTGGGTTTCCTCCGGGTACTCAGGTTTCCTCCCACATTCCAAAAACATGACAACAAGGTAAGAGTTCATTGGTCACTCCAAATTCTCCCTAGGTGTGAGTGTGTTCCCCTTAGATAGAAATGGATGAATGGAAAATAAATTTTTTTTAATGATTTATGTTAATCGCCATATAGAGACCTAATAAATTCAGATGCTTTGACTCGCCAGTAAGCGCTTTGCTCTCCTCCCACAGAGCCTCCTTCCCACTTTTTTGCCAGGTGACTGTTGAGGAGTTTGTCCATGGACAAACAGCAAATAGGAGCTTTGTTGGGGGTTTTTCTACGGCAAAATTAATAACAACGAATCAAAAGTTATTCAGTTCTTTTTGCTTGATTTGAAAAATATGCACAATTTGATGAATCGTTTTTTTTTCCATTGTGAAACCAACTTTTTTTTTAGCTAAGGCTAGGCTAACAGACATTAAGGGTCTAAGAGAAGCTTCTTACCACAAGAAGGATCGATCAGCGATTAGTGCGTCGTTAAGCGCATCATTCAAGAGCGCATTAGTACGCGGCTGGCGTGCAGCGCCAGCAAACAGCGAGGTGTGAACCGGAAGGAAAACATGATGTCTACCAGGTGAGGGCAAGTACACCCAAGTACACCTCGCTGCAGCAAACAGAAAGGGGCGGGGACGGACCACTGTCAGTCTCACACCTTATATGGAAAGGTGACTATTTCATTCCGGAAATGAAGGGGGCGCTAGTGACACTATTTCCTGTACCGACCTTGTTATAATAATTATACTAATAATAACGTATTTTATTTGCCAACGCCTTTTAAAACACCCAAGAAGACTTTCAACATTAAAAATACAAATTAAATAGTAAAGAAATGGCTACAAAACGTGATATGTCACGTGGTATGTCTGTCACGTGGTAAGTCACTTTTTTATTTTCAAATCTGTATTAAATCTTTATTTAAAATTATATTAGTAAACAATCTAGAATAAGCAACAATAAGGAAACATTATGGAGATGTATTTATCTATCCTTACACCCAATCTATCTCAAACAAAAGTAATAAAACATGAATCAAATCAATATTTTGGAGACAAATGTACATTACATTAAGAGCACATTTATCCATCCATTAATTATCATGAATTATCCCTATAGTTGGGTCATGAGGGCTGCTGACCCTGGACAGATCGCCTGTCCATCGCAGATTAAGAAAACAGATATAAACAAATGAAGTTCAAATAATATATTTTGATGTTGTGAATGGTCCTCTTAAAATAAATAAGTTACAATCTAAACTATAATAGCCTCTGGCTTATTAAACGAGAACTAGATGGAAAAGAGGTTTGGTCTGTAAAACATTTAGTTAACAATTTTGGCCAACTTAGTACGTCCATTCACAGCGCACTTTTGTTGCTTATTTGCCAAATATTTTTCTTATTATTCACATTATGAATATAATTTACAAACAAACCAAAGGACTTCTGAACTTCTAACAAGTGCCATTCCGAAAACTAGAATATTTTTGGTTGCAGGTGACCTGGCTCAGCTATTATCATTGTTTACCATAATGTCTCATTGGAAACTTTTGCTATAAGGACTCCAGCTCAACCAGTAAACTGATTGGTGTCCCACTATTCCATTTAGAAATTCCATATCAATTCTACCAATTGCAATCGATTCATAAAATAAAGACCTTAAATATCCAATTGTTGCAAAACCCAAAGGGATTAATTTAAAACTTTAAATGTAGCTTCAACCTGGAAAGACTCACACAGAGAGAAAGTAGGTTTTAGAAAGTTTATTTGACAAGAAATAATCTTTGGCGCTCGGACCCCGGCAGTAGACGCTGCGCTGGTAACTGCCAGAGAGAATGATCTTTTTTCTATATGAAAACCTTTTTGAATAAAGTCACTGGTTACATAAATTAAACCAATGTGTAAATTCTAACTATAACTGTCTTCATCTCACCTGCTCAGCCAATCACCTGATCATGTGTCTCCATCCCAGCCTAACGGCGCCGGGCTCATCTCTCTTCATAAAGTCCGGCTCAGGATACCTTTAGTCTTATGTTTGTATTATGACTTTGTAACTGAACAATATGTTTCTGTATGTGCTTACTTTATTACAAAAAAACCCAACAGTTGATTCTGTCAAAACATAAACAACTTGGCTGTATGTCAGGTTTGTAAAGAAACTTTGTATTGATTCCAGTCATTGTTCTAAAAGTGTAGGAAACATTGTATTTACACATATAAAATATTGCAAGTTATTAGCTTTGCTTGCATTTAAAATTTTTAAAACAAGGTTATCCTATTGTTAAACAACGCTGTTACAATATATTTACAACTACTTTATTGGTTCTACTCTCTCCAACAAATTACAGCCACAATGTAACTTTGTGTGGAAACGGCACCATTTCTATGAAAACTAAATAATGTAAATCAACTGAGCTACAACAAAAGGAACATTCAAAAATGTAAATAATATTGAAAGAACACATGATTAAAAAGGATGACTGCACAAGTCAAAAGGCAAATATTATTTAGCAGAAATGATTTAAAATGGCATGTCACAAAAAAAAAAAAACTAACAATGTGTGACAACTGAAATGTGTGAAAGACTGTGGAAAGCAACTAATATTCTCCTTGCATTCAGTATTGACAGTCAGTGCAGTGTCCAGGTCGGCCATCACAGTAGTAACCAGGGTACTCTCCTCGTCTTCCATCGCCGGTGAAGCCCACAGTCTTTATATTACCGGTTGCAGGAAGAACACGTGACAACCGCAAAAGGAATCCGGTTTTCTGCCTTGAATGTTTTTGAAAACTTTCCCCAGTTGATCTCACCTGTTAATGAAAAATCGATTTCATGTAGTTGAAATCTAATTTCACATGTTTTAGGTGAAAAAAGTCAAAGGTCCTTACCATCCAGCCAAGCAAAGTGAGTCTTCTTCCTGAAAACTGGACGACCTTTGTCGCATGTCTTCCACCCTCCTTCCTGTCTGCCTACTGTCAAAAAAATACGAGCCATTAGCGCCGCAAAAACTCTTCGGAGAGAGAAAAAAACAAAATAAAAGAGGTTTTGCATATGTTTCTCCTTTGAAATTATACATTTCATAATTTCATTCTTAAATTACCCTCCATAAATAAAAATCTTTAGGCAGAAAAAAGGGAAATAAAGACAATCCCGCTATAAATAAATAGAAAAAAAGACATTTCCAGCAAAACACATCCATAAAGATCTGCGTACAAAATCTAAAAGAAAAAATGTAAGTTATGTGAACAATATACAGTGTCACTAAAATCTGTTTTATTTAAATAAATTCACCTCCTCAATGCTGAGGCATAGGGCATCAGAATGAAGTCACAGATACACCTGGATAAACTCAGGTATACAGCCAGTCTACAAATTACTCAGCTGCTTTTTATCAATTATTTCATATAAATGTATTGTTTACTTCATTTTTTCTACAGCAGGAGAAGTTGTGTCAAAAAAACGGAACAGACTAAATTTAAAAATTTTAGAAAAACTTTTTTTTTTTTTTTATGAAAATTTGTGGGAAAAAACAACAACAAAAAACCCCCAGTCCACAAGCATCCTCATTCCAAACACGATCGCTTTCATTTTCATCACTTGGTTCATGTTCACATTACTTATTGACTGTATCTTAGAATATCAAATATATTTTGATTTTAACTGAAGATATGACATCATACAATATATAATATACGATGAAATTAAATGACTTAAATCTTATTGTATAGACTAGGCCATCAAATCAGTCTGTGAACTGCGTTGCCTGTAGGGATTTTTAATGTCCAGCAGGTGTCAGTATTCAGTGACACAGTATTGACGCGGTATCAATACAGTTTTGCTTTGGGTCAAAACGATACATGACGCCTCATTTACCCATCACTAACATAAACATCTTCATACCTGACAATTGGAGATTAAAAACTTATTTCTGATAGGAAATGACAACAGCATCTCAAAAGAAAATGTAAGAATTTCAAAGTAACTAAACTATTTATAACATTCCTCAATCAATAAAAAAAATATTGACTGACTTTAAAGCAGTCAAACTTTTTTAAATCTATTTTTATTTCTGATTAGCTCTTTCCATGTTTCCTCATGTAGCAGAAGCTCCACGTCTTCTTACTAATTTATAAGATCAAAGGGATTCCTTCAAAACATGTATTTTACATAACAGTATAAAATCTTTTTGTAACTTCAGTATTCTAATGTATATGAGTTTTATTTGAAATAAATCTATTTTGTTTGTCTTTTGTGTCATTTTGATTTGAAACCCCAGTAATTATTGGCTTAACATTTAAATCTATTTATTTAGTAAATAACACAAAGAAATTCTGGTCGTTTCTTCTTCTCTGGCTTTACAAACCAGAGAAGAAACAAGCAAAAAAAAAAAAACATTTCTACTTTTCATATCCATTTTTCTTTTAAATTACCAAAATGTGACATTTTAAAATAGTTTTTACTAAAAACCTCCACCGCTTTCTGGGTTTTTCATAGATCATGTAAAGGAATATTTTTGGAGAATCTCAACAGAAACCGGAGACATTTCAGCAGAATTAAAGCAGACTTTGAATCTTCAGCTAGCATGCAGCGTTAGCAGAGCGGCACGTCACACAGCCATGCAACCGCAGCAACAAAGCTGCAACAACACACTGCTGCAACTCCTACACACTCAGGGCAAAGCAGCGCGGGCCTGACGCTACATGGGAAGCTGTGTTTGTGTGTGTGTGTGTGTGTGTGTGTGTGTGTGTGTTGGGGGCAGCAGGTATAAGCTCACCTTGAGCCCTCAAGTCTCCCGTTTCTCTCAAACTCGGTTGAGACTCTGAGGCGCCGTGAGAAAATTCACACGGGGAGTCAGAGGAGAAGAAAACAACAAAACAGATTGTGGATTGTGCACAACACAAATCATTTCTCATCAATTTCAGTGAATGGAAGAGAAAAGAAAAGAGAGATAAAGTGTGTGACGGAATACGTTAGCGACGGTGTGAGCCACCACCAACACGTCACTGAGCAGTGAGCTCAGTGACGTCACTGAGCAGATGAAGCGGCCGGGTTTGCAGTCAGCGTTTGCTGCCTCAAGTTAACGTTAGCTTCCAAGTCTCAGTTTCTTACAATGTAATGTTATTTAATTGCATTTCACAAATTACTTCAGGAGCATAACGAGGTGCAAAGCGTTTGCTAGCATGAGCTATTTTCACAAAACCCTTCAAAGGTGAACGTTGAACGTGTTTGGAGATTTGAGGACATGAGCTAATTCAAGCGACACCGGTTTCCTTGACCGGTGGTTCCGTTTGGCCAGCAAAATAGCCGCTACAAACTCAGCCCCTACCTTCTCCGAAGCTTGACTGTTTTGGTTCAAACTAGCTTCAACCAGTCTGCATTTATACGTCAAATAAATGCTGCTTTTAATCCCGCTGGAAGTGACAGCTACTGCGTTCATGGGCAACGCACGTGGTGTTGTTTTCAACGGAAGTGACGTGAAAAGGCCCGGATGATGATCACCCGGCGACGAAAGACCCCGGATGTAGTCAGTCGAGAACGGCGGTGACGTCAAATTGCTAAGAGATATATTAATAGTAGCGCCATTCTATAGCGGGCTGCACAGTGGCTCAGTCCGTAAGGTTGTTGCCTTGCAGTCGGAAGGTTGTGGGTTCGCTTCCCAGAACTACTGTAGGAGTTTGCATGTTCTCCCTGTGCATGCGTGGGTTTCCTCCGGGTACTCCGGTTTCCTCCCACATTCCAAAAACATGACAACAAGGTAAGAGTTCATTGGTCACTCCAAATTCTCCCTAGGTGTGAGTGTGTTCCCCTTAGATAGAAATGGATGAATGGAAAATAAAATTTTTTTTAATGATTTATGTTAATCGCCATATAGAGACCTAATAAATTCAGATGCTTTGACTCGCCAGTAAGCGCTTTGCTCTCCTCCCACAGAGCCTCCTTCCCACTTTTTTGCCAGGTGACTGTTGAGGAGTTTGTCCATGGACAAACAGCAAATAGGAGCTTTGTTGGGGGTTTTTCTACGGCAAAATTAATAACAACGAATCAAAAGTTATTCAGTTCTTTTTGCTTGATTTGAAAAATATGCACAATTTGATGAATCGTTTTTTTTTCCATTGTGAAACCAACTTTTTTTTTAGCTAAGGCTAGGCTAACAGACATTAAGGGTCTAAGAGAAGCTTCTTACCACAAGAAGGATCGATCAGCGATTAGTGCGTCGTTAAGCGCATCATTCAAGAGCGCATTAGTACGCGGCTGGCGTGCAGCGCCAGCAAACAGCGAGGTGTGAACCGGAAGGAAAACATGATGTCTACCAGGTGAGGGCAAGTACACCCAAGTACACCTCGCTGCAGCAAACAGAAAGGGGCGGGGACGGACCACTGTCAGTCTCACACCTTATATGGAAAGGTGACTATTTCATTCCGGAAATGAAGGGGGCGCTAGTGACACTATTTCCTGTACCGACCTTGTTATAATAATTATACTAATAATAACGTATTTTATTTGCCAACGCCTTTTAAAACACCCAAGAAGACTTTCAACATTAAAAATACAAATTAAATAGTAAAGAAATGGCTACAAAACGTGATATGTCACGTGGTATGTCTGTCACGTGGTAAGTCACTTTTTTATTTTCAAATCTGTATTAAATCTTTATTTAAAATTATATTAGTAAACAATCTAGAATAAGCAACAATAAGGAAACATTATGGAGATGTATTTATCTATCCTTACACCCAATCTATCTCAAACAAAAGTAATAAAACATGAATCAAATCAATATTTTGGAGACAAATGTACATTACATTAAGAGCACATTTATCCATCCATTAATTATCATGAATTATCCCTATAGTTGGGTCATGAGGGCTGCTGACCCTGGACAGATCGCCTGTCCATCGCAGATTAAGAAAACAGATATAAACAAATGAAGTTCAAATAATATATTTTGATGTTGTGAATGGTCCTCTTAAAATAAATAAGTTACAATCTAAACTATAATAGCCTCTGGCTTATTAAACGAGAACTAGATGGAAAAGAGGTTTGGTCTGTAAAACATTTAGTTAACAATTTTGGCCAACTTAGTACGTCCATTCACAGCGCACTTTTGTTGCTTATTTGCCAAATATTTTTCTTATTATTCACATTATGAATATAATTTACAAACAAACCAAAGGACTTCTGAACTTCTAACAAGTGCCATTCCGAAAACTAGAATATTTTTGGTTGCAGGTGACCTGGCTCAGCTATTATCATTGTTTACCATAATGTCTCATTGGAAACTTTTGCTATAAGGACTCCAGCTCAACCAGTAAACTGATTGGTGTCCCACTATTCCATTTAGAAATTCCATATCAATTCTACCAATTGCAATCGATTCATAAAATAAAGACCTTAAATATCCAATTGTTGCAAAACCCAAAGGGATTAATTTAAAACTTTAAATGTAGCTTCAACCTGGAAAGACTCACACAGAGAGAAAGTAGGTTTTAGAAAGTTTATTTGACAAGAAATAATCTTTGGCGCTCGGACCCCGGCAGTAGACGCTGCGCTGGTAACTGCCAGAGAGAATGATCTTTTTTCTATATGAAAACCTTTTTGAATAAAGTCACTGGTTACATAAATTAAACCAATGTGTAAATTCTAACTATAACTGTCTTCATCTCACCTGCTCAGCCAATCACCTGATCATGTGTCTCCATCCCAGCCTAACGGCGCCGGGCTCATCTCTCTTCATAAAGTCCGGCTCAGGATACCTTTAGTCTTATGTTTGTATTATGACTTTGTAACTGAACAATATGTTTCTGTATGTGCTTACTTTATTACAAAAAAACCCAACAGTTGATTCTGTCAAAACATAAACAACTTGGCTGTATGTCAGGTTTGTAAAGAAACTTTGTATTGATTCCAGTCATTGTTCTAAAAGTGTAGGAAACATTGTATTTACACATATAAAATATTGCAAGTTATTAGCTTTGCTTGCATTTAAAATTTTTAAAACAAGGTTATCCTATTGTTAAACAACGCTGTTACAATATATTTACAACTACTTTATTGGTTCTACTCTCTCCAACAAATTACAGCCACAATGTAACTTTGTGTGGAAACGGCACCATTTCTATGAAAACTAAATAATGTAAATCAACTGAGCTACAACAAAAGGAACATTCAAAAATGTAAATAATATTGAAAGAACACATTATTAAAAAGGATGACTGCACAAGTCAAAAGGCAAATATTATTTAGCAGAAATGATTTAAAATGGCATGTCACAAAAAAAAAAAACTAACAATGTGTGACAACTGAAATGTGTGAAAGACTGTGGAAAGCAACTAATATTCTCCTTGCATTCAGTATTGACAGTCAGTGCAGTGTCCAGGTCGGCCATCACAGTAGTAACCAGGGTACTCTCCTCGTCTTCCATCGCCGGTGAAGCCCACAGTCTTTATATTACCGGTTGCAGGAAGAACACGTGACAACCGCAAAAGGAATCCGGTTTTCTGCCTTGAATGTTTTTGAAAACTTTCCCCAGTTGATCTCACCTGTTAATGAAAAATCGATTTCATGTAGTTGAAATCTAATTTCACATGTTTTAGGTGAAAAAAGTCAAAGGTCCTTACCATCCAGCCAAGCAAAGTGAGTCTTCTTCCTGAAAACTGGACGACCTTTGTCGCATGTCTTCCACCCTCCTTCCTGTCTGCCTACTGTCAAAAAAATACGAGCCATTAGCGCCGCAAAAACTCTTCGGAGAGAGAAAAAAACAAAATAAAAGAGGTTTTGCATATGTTTCTCCTTTGAAATTATACATTTCATAATTTCATTCTTAAATTACCCTCCATAAATAAAAATCTTTAGGCAGAAAAAAGGGAAATAAAGACAATCCCGCTATAAATAAATAGAAAAAAAGACATTTCCAGCAAAACACATCCATAAAGATCTGCGTACAAAATCTAAAAGAAAAAATGTAAGTTATGTGAACAATATACAGTGTCACTAAAATCTGTTTTATTTAAATAAATTCACCTCCTCAATGCTGAGGCATAGGGCATCAGAATGAAGTCACAGATACACCTGGATAAACTCAGGTATACAGCCAGTCTACAAATTACTCAGCTGCTTTTTATCAATTATTTCATATAAATGTATTGTTTACTTCATTTTTTCTACAGCAGGAGAAGTTGTGTCAAAAAAACGGAACAGACTAAATTTAAAAATTTTAGAAAAACTTTTTTTTTTTTTTTATGAAAATTTGTGGGAAAAAACAACAACAAAAAACCCCCAGTCCACAAGCATCCTCATTCCAAACACGATCGCTTTCATTTTCATCACTTGGTTCATGTTCACATTACTTATTGACTGTATCTTAGAATATCAAATATATTTTGATTTTAACTGAAGATATGACATCATACAATATATAATATACGATGAAATTAAATGACTTAAATCTTATTGTATAGACTAGGCCATCAAATCAGTCTGTGAACTGCGTTGCCTGTAGGGATTTTTAATGTCCAGCAGGTGTCAGTATTCAGTGACACAGTATTGACGCGGTATCAATACAGTTTTGCTTTGGGTCAAAACGATACATGACGCCTCATTTACCCATCACTAACATAAACATCTTCATACCTGACAATTGGAGATTAAAAACTTATTTCTGATAGGAAATGACAACAGCATCTCAAAAGAAAATGTAAGAATTTCAAAGTAACTAAACTATTTATAACATTCCTCAATCAATAAAAAAAATATTGACTGACTTTAAAGCAGTCAAACTTTTTTAAATCTATTTTTATTTCTGATTAGCTCTTTCCATGTTTCCTCATGTAGCAGAAGCTCCACGTCTTCTTACTAATTTATAAGATCAAAGGGATTCCTTCAAAACATGTATTTTACATAACAGTATAAAATCTTTTTGTAACTTCAGTATTCTAATGTATATGAGTTTTATTTGAAATAAATCTATTTTGTTTGTCTTTTGTGTCATTTTGATTTGAAACCCCAGTAATTATTGGCTTAACATTTAAATCTATTTATTTAGTAAATAACACAAAGAAATTCTGGTCGTTTCTTCTTCTCTGGCTTTACAAACCAGAGAAGAAACAAGCAAAAAAAAAAAACATTTCTACTTTTCATATCCATTTTTCTTTTAAATTACCAAAATGTGACATTTTAAAATAGTTTTTACTAAAAACCTCCACCGCTTTCTGGGTTTTTCATAGATCATGTAAAGGAATATTTTTGGAGAATCTCAACAGAAACCGGAGACATTTCAGCAGAATTAAAGCAGACTTTGAATCTTCAGCTAGCATGCAGCGTTAGTAGAGCGGCACGTCACACAGCCATGCAACCGCAGCAACAAAGCTGCAACAACACACTGCTGCAACTCCTACACACTCAGGGCAAAGCAGCGCGGGCCTGACGCTACATGGGAAGCTGTGTTTGTGTGTGTGTGTGTGTGTGTGTGTGTGTGTGTGTGTTGGGGGGCAGCAGGTATAAGCTCACCTTGAGCCCTCAAGTCTCCCGTTTCTCTCAAACTCGGTTGAGACTCTGAGGCGCCGTGAGAAAATTCACACGGGGAGTCAGAGGAGAAGAAAACAACAAAACAGATTGTGGATTGTGCACAACACAAATCATTTCTCATCAATTTCAGTGAATGGAAGAGAAAAGAAAAGAGAGATAAAGTGTGTGACGGAATACGTTAGCGACGGTGTGAGCCACCACCAACACGTCACTGAGCAGTGAGCTCAGTGACGTCACTGAGCAGATGAAGCGGCCGGGTTTGCAGTCAGCGTTTGCTGCCTCAAGTTAACGTTAGCTTCCAAGTCTCAGTTTCTTACAATGTAATGTTATTTAATTGCATTTCACAAATTACTTCAGGAGCATAACGAGGTGCAAAGCGTTTGCTAGCATGAGCTATTTTCACAAAACCCTTCAAAGGTGAACGTTGAACGTGTTTGGAGATTTGAGGACATGAGCTAATTCAAGCGACACCGGTTTCCTTGACCGGTGGTTCCGTTTGGCCAGCAAAATAGCCGCTACAAACTCAGCCCCTACCTTCTCCGAAGCTTGACTGTTTTGGTTCAAACTAGCTTCAACCAGTCTGCATTTATACGTCAAATAAATGCTGCTTTTAATCCCGCTGGAAGTGACAGCTACTGCGTTCATGGGCAACGCACGTGGTGTTGTTTTCAACGGAAGTGACGTGAAAAGGCCCGGATGATGATCACCCGGCGACGAAAGACCCCGGATGTAGTCAGTCGAGAACGGCGGTGACGTCAAATTGCTAAGAGATATATTAATAGTAGCGCCATTCTATAGCGGGCTGCACAGTGGCTCAGTCCGTAAGGTTGTTGCCTTGCAGTCGGAAGGTTGTGGGTTCGCTTCCCAGAACTACTGTAGGAGTTTGCATGCTCTCCCTGTGCATGCGTGGGTTTCCTCCGGGTACTCCGGTTTCCTCCCACATTCCAAAAACATGACAACAAGGTAAGAGTTCATTGGTCACTCCAAATTCTCCCTAGGTGTGAGTGTGTTCCCCTTAGATAGAAATGGATGAATGGAAAATAAATTTTTTTTTAATGATTTATGTTAATCGCCATATAGAGACCTAATAAATTCAGATGCTTTGACTCGCCAGTAAGCGCTTTGCTCTCCTCCCACAGAGCCTCCTTCCCACTTTTTTGCCAGGTGACTGTTGAGGAGTTTGTCCATGGACAAACAGCAAATAGGAGCTTTGTTGGGGGTTTTTCTACGGCAAAATTAATAACAACGAATCAAAAGTTATTCAGTTCTTTTTGCTTGATTTGAAAAATATGCACAATTTGATGAATCGTTTTTTTTTCCATTGTGAAACCAACTTTTTTTTTAGCTAAGGCTAGGCTAACAGACATTAAGGGTCTAAGAGAAGCTTCTTACCACAAGAAGGATCGATCAGCGATTAGTGCGTCGTTAAGCGCATCATTCAAGAGCGCATTAGTACGCGGCTGGCGTGCAGCGCCAGCAAACAGCGAGGTGTGAACCGGAAGGAAAACATGATGTCTACCAGGTGAGGGCAAGTACACCCAAGTACACCTCGCTGCAGCAAACAGAAAGGGGCGGGGACGGACCACTGTCAGTCTCACACCTTATATGGAAAGGTGACTATTTCATTCCGGAAATGAAGGGGGCGCTAGTGACACTATTTCCTGTACCGACCTTGTTATAATAATTATACTAATAATAACGTATTTTATTTGCCAACGCCTTTTAAAACACCCAAGAAGACTTTCAACATTAAAAATACAAATTAAATAGTAAAGAAATGGCTACAAAACGTGATATGTCACGTGGTATGTCTGTCACGTGGTAAGTCACTTTTTTATTTTCAAATCTGTATTAAATCTTTATTTAAAATTATATTAGTAAACAATCTAGAATAAGCAACAATAAGGAAACATTATGGAGATGTATTTATCTATCCTTACACCCAATCTATCTCAAACAAAAGTAATAAAACATGAATCAAATCAATATTTTGGAGACAAATGTACATTACATTAAGAGCACATTTATCCATCCATTAATTATCATGAATTATCCCTATAGTTGGGTCATGAGGGCTGCTGACCCTGGACAGATCGCCTGTCCATCGCAGATTAAGAAAACAGATATAAACAAATGAAGTTCAAATAATATATTTTGATGTTGTGAATGGTCCTCTTAAAATAAATAAGTTACAATCTAAACTATAATAGCCTCTGGCTTATTAAACGAGAACTAGATGGAAAAGAGGTTTGGTCTGTAAAACATTTAGTTAACAATTTTGGCCAACTTAGTACGTCCATTCACAGCGCACTTTTGTTGCTTATTTGCCAAATATTTTTCTTATTATTCACATTATGAATATAATTTACAAACAAACCAAAGGACTTCTGAACTTCTAACAAGTGCCATTCCGAAAACTAGAATATTTTTGGTTGCAGGTGACCTGGCTCAGCTATTATCATTGTTTACCATAATGTCTCATTGGAAACTTTTGCTATAAGGACTCCAGCTCAACCAGTAAACTGATTGGTGTCCCACTATTCCATTTAGAAATTCCATATCAATTCTACCAATTGCAATCGATTCATAAAATAAAGACCTTAAATATCCAATTGTTGCAAAACCCAAAGGGATTAATTTAAAACTTTAAATGTAGCTTCAACCTGGAAAGACTCACACAGAGAGAAAGTAGGTTTTAGAAAGTTTATTTGACAAGAAATAATCTTTGGCGCTCGGACCCCGGCAGTAGACGCTGCGCTGGTAACTGCCAGAGAGAATGATCTTTTTTCTATATGAAAACCTTTTTGAATAAAGTCACTGGTTACATAAATTAAACCAATGTGTAAATTCTAACTATAACTGTCTTCATCTCACCTGCTCAGCCAATCACCTGATCATGTGTCTCCATCCCAGCCTAACGGCGCCGGGCTCATCTCTCTTCATAAAGTCCGGCTCAGGATACCTTTAGTCTTATGTTTGTATTATGACTTTGTAACTGAACAATATGTTTCTGTATGTGCTTACTTTATTACAAAAAAACCCAACAGTTGATTCTGTCAAAACATAAACAACTTGGCTGTATGTCAGGTTTGTAAAGAAACTTTGTATTGATTCCAGTCATTGTTCTAAAAGTGTAGGAAACATTGTATTTACACATATAAAATATTGCAAGTTATTAGCTTTGCTTGCATTTAAAATTTTTAAAACAAGGTTATCCTATTGTTAAACAACGCTGTTACAATATATTTACAACTACTTTATTGGTTCTACTCTCTCCAACAAATTACAGCCACAATGTAACTTTGTGTGGAAACGGCACCATTTCTATGAAAACTAAATAATGTAAATCAACTGAGCTACAACAAAAGGAACATTCAAAAATGTAAATAATATTGAAAGAACACATTATTAAAAAGGATGACTGCACAAGTCAAAAGGCAAATATTATTTAGCAGAAATGATTTAAAATGGCATGTCACAAAAAAAAAAAACTAACAATGTGTGACAACTGAAATGTGTGAAAGACTGTGGAAAGCAACTAATATTCTCCTTGCATTCAGTATTGACAGTCAGTGCAGTGTCCAGGTCGGCCATCACAGTAGTAACCAGGGTACTCTCCTCGTCTTCCATCGCCGGTGAAGCCCACAGTCTTTATATTACCGGTTGCAGGAAGAACACGTGACAACCGCAAAAGGAATCCGGTTTTCTGCCTTGAATGTTTTTGAAAACTTTCCCCAGTTGATCTCACCTGTTAATGAAAAATCGATTTCATGTAGTTGAAATCTAATTTCACATGTTTTAGGTGAAAAAAGTCAAAGGTCCTTACCATCCAGCCAAGCAAAGTGAGTCTTCTTCCTGAAAACTGGACGACCTTTGTCGCATGTCTTCCACCCTCCTTCCTGTCTGCCTACTGTCAAAAAAATACGAGCCATTAGCGCCGCAAAAACTCTTCGGAGAGAGAAAAAAACAAAATAAAAGAGGTTTTGCATATGTTTCTCCTTTGAAATTATACAGCCACAATGTAACTTTGTGTGGAAACGGCACCATTTCTATGAAAACTAAATAATGTAAATCAACTGAGCTACAACAAAAGGAACATTCAAAAATGTAAATAATATTGAAAGAACACATTATTAAAAAGGATGACTGCACAAGTCAAAAGGCAAATATTATTTAGCAGAAATGATTTAAAATGGCATGTCACAAAAAAAAAAAACTAACAATGTGTGACAACTGAAATGTGTGAAAGACTGTGGAAAGCAACTAATATTCTCCTTGCATTCAGTATTGACAGTCAGTGCAGTGTCCAGGTCGGCCATCACAGTAGTAACCAGGGTACTCTCCTCGTCTTCCATCGCCGGTGAAGCCCACAGTCTTTATATTACCGGTTGCAGGAAGAACACGTGACAACCGCAAAAGGAATCCGGTTTTCTGCCTTGAATGTTTTTGAAAACTTTCCCCAGTTGATCTCACCTGTTAATGAAAAATCGATTTCATGTAGTTGAAATCTAATTTCACATGTTTTAGGTGAAAAAAGTCAAAGGTCCTTACCATCCAGCCAAGCAAAGTGAGTCTTCTTCCTGAAAACTGGACGACCTTTGTCGCATGTCTTCCACCCTCCTTCCTGTCTGCCTACTGTCAAAAAAATACGAGCCATTAGCGCCGCAAAAACTCTTCGGAGAGAGAAAAAAAACAAAATAAAAGAGGTTTTGCATATGTTTCTCCTTTGAAATTATACATTTCATAATTTCATTCTTAAATTACCCTCCATAAATAAAAATCTTTAGGCAGAAAAAAGGGAAATAAAGACAATCCCGCTATAAATAAATAGAAAAAAAGACATTTCCAGCAAAACACATCCATAAAGATCTGCGTACAAAATCTAAAAGAAAAAATGTAAGTTATGTGAACAATATACAGTGTCACTAAAATCTGTTTTATTTAAATAAATTCACCTCCTCAATGCTGAGGCATAGGGCATCAGAATGAAGTCACAGATACACCTGGATAAACTCAGGTATACAGCCAGTCTACAAATTACTCAGCTGCTTTTTATCAATTATTTCATATAAATGTATTGTTTACTTCATTTTTTCTACAGCAGGAGAAGTTGTGTCAAAAAAACGGAACAGACTAAATTTAAAAATTTTAGAAAAACTTTTTTTTTTTTTTTATGAAAATTTGTGGGAAAAAACAACAACAAAAAACCCCAGTCCACAAGCATCCTCATTCCAAACACGATCGCTTTCATTTTCATCACTTGGTTCATGTTCACATTACTTATTGACTGTATCGAAGAATATCAAATATATTTTGATTTTAACTGAAGATATGACATCATACAATATATAATATACGATGAAATTAAATGACTTAAATCTTATTGTATAGACTAGGCCATCAAATCAGTCTGTGAACTGCGTTGCCTGTAGGGATTTTTAATGTCCAGCAGGTGTCAGTATTCAGTGACACAGTATTGACGCGGTATCAATACAGTTTTGCTTTGGGTCAAAACGATACATGACGCCTCATTTACCCATCACTAACATAAACATCTTCATACCTGACAATTGGAGATTAAAAACTTATTTCTGATAGGAAATGACAACAGCATCTCAAAAGAAAATGTAAGAATTTCAAAGTAACTAAACTATTTATAACATTCCTCAATAATCAATAAAAAAATATTGACTGACTTTAAAGCAGTCAAACTTTTTTAAATCTATTTTTATTTCTGATTAGCTCTTTCCATGTTTCCTCATGTAGCAGAAGCTCCACGTCTTCTTACTAATTTATAAGATCAAAGGGATTCCTTCAAAACATGTATTTTACATAACAGTATAAAATCTTTTTGTAACTTCAGTATTCTAATGTATATGAGTTTTATTTGAAATAAATCTATTTTGTTTGTCTTTTGTGTCATTTTGATTTGAAACCCCAGTAATTATTGGCTTAACATTTAAATCTATTTATTTAGTAAATAACACAAAGAAATTCTGGTCGTTTCTTCTTCTCTGGCTTTACAAACCAGAGAAGAAACAAGCAAAAAAAAAAAAACATTTCTACTTTTCATATCCATTTTTCTTTTAAATTACCAAAATGTGACATTTTAAAATAGTTTTTACTAAAAACCTCCACCGCTTTCTGGGTTTTTCATAGATCATGTAAAGGAATATTTTTGGAGAATCTCAACAGAAACCGGAGACATTTCAGCAGAATTAAAGCAGACTTTGAATCTTCAGCTAGCATGCAGCGTTAGTAGAGCGGCACGTCACACAGCCATGCAACCGCAGCAACAAAGCTGCAACAACACACTGCTGCAACTCCTACACACTCAGGGCAAAGCAGCGCGGGCCTGACGCTACATGGGAAGCTGGTTGTGTGTGTGTGTGTGTGTGTGTGTGTGGGGGGCAGCAGGTATAAGCTCACCTTGAGCCCTCAAGTCTCCCGTTTCTCTCAAACTCGGTTGAGACTCTGAGGCGCCGTGAGAAAATTCACACGGGGAGTCAGAGGAGAAGAAAACAACAAAACAGATTGTGGATTGTGCACAACACAAATCATTTCTCATCAATTTCAGTGAATGGAAGAGAAAAGAAAAGAGAGATAAAGTGTGTGACGGAATACGTTAGCGACGGTGTGAGCCACCACCAACACGTCACTGAGCAGTGAGCTCAGTGACGTCACTGAGCAGATGAAGCGGCCGGGTTTGCAGTCAGCGTTTGCTGCCTCAAGTTAACGTTAGCTTCCAAGTCTCAGTTTCTTACAATGTAATGTTATTTAATTGCATTTCACAAATTACTTCAGGAGCATAACGAGGTGCAAAGCGTTTGCTAGCATGAGCTATTTTCACAAAACCCTTCAAAGGTGAACGTTGAACGTGTTTGGAGATTTGAGGACATGAGCTAATTCAAGCGACACCGGTTTCCTTGACCGGTGGTTCCGTTTGGCCAGCAAAATAGCCGCTACAAACTCAGCCCCTACCTTCTCCGAAGCTTGACTGTTTTGGTTCAAACTAGCTTCAACCAGTCTGCATTTATACGTCAAATAAATGCTGCTTTTAATCCCGCTGGAAGTGACAGCTACTGCGTTCATGGGCAACGCACGTGGTGTTGTTTTCAACGGAAGTGACGTGAAAAGGCCCGGATGATGATCACCCGGCGACGAAAGACCCCGGATGTAGTCAGTCGAGAACGGCGGTGACGTCAAATTGCTAAGAGATATATTAATAGTAGCGCCATTCTATAGCGGGCTGCACAGTGGCTCAGTCCGTAAGGTTGTTGCCTTGCAGTCGGAAGGTTGTGGGTTCGCTTCCCAGAACTACTGTAGGAGTTTGCATGTTCTCCCTGTGCATGCGTGGGTTTCCTCCGGGTACTCCGGTTTCCTCCCACATTCCAAAAACATGACAACAAGGTAAGAGTTCATTGGTCACTCCAAATTCTCCCTAGGTGTGAGTGTGTTCCCCTTAGATAGAAATGGATGAATGGAAAATAAATTTTTTTTAATGATTTATGTTAATCGCCATATAGAGACCTAATAAATTCAGATGCTTTGACTCGCCAGTAAGCGCTTTGCTCTCCTCCCACAGAGCCTCCTTCCCACTTTTTTGCCAGGTGACTGTTGAGGAGTTTGTCCATGGACAAACAGCAAATAGGAGCTTTGTTGGGGGTTTTTCTACGGCAAAATTAATAACAACGAATCAAAAGTTATTCAGTTCTTTTTGCTTGATTTGAAAAATATGCACAATTTGATGAATCGTTTTTTTTTCCATTGTGAAACCAACTTTTTTTTTAGCTAAGGCTAGGCTAACAGACATTAAGGGTCTAAGAGAAGCTTCTTACCACAAGAAGGATCGATCAGCGATTAGTGCGTCGTTAAGCGCATCATTCAAGAGCGCATTAGTACGCGGCTGGCGTGCAGCGCCAGCAAACAGCGAGGTGTGAACCGGAAGGAAAACATGATGTCTACCAGGTGAGGGCAAGTACACCCAAGTACACCTCGCTGCAGCAAACCGAAAGGGGCGGGGACGGACCACTGTCAGTCTCACACCTTATATGGAAAGGTGACTATTTCATTCCGGAAATGAAGGGGGCGCTAGTGACACTATTTCCTGTACCGACCTTGTTATAATAATTATACTAATAATAACGTATTTTATTTGCCAACGCCTTTTAAAACACCCAAGAAGACTTTCAACATTAAAAATACAAATTAAATAGTAAAGAAATGGCTACAAAACGTGATATGTCACGTGGTATGTCTGTCACGTGGTAAGTCACTTTTTTATTTTCAAATCTGTATTAAATCTTTATTTAAAATTATATTAGTAAACAATCTAGAATAAGCAACAATAAGGAAACATTATGGAGATGTATTTATCTATCCTTACACCCAATCTATCTCAAACAAAAGTAATAAAACATGAATCAAATCAATATTTTGGAGACAAATGTACATTACATTAAGAGCACATTTATCCATCCATTAATTATCATGAATTATCCCTATAGTTGGGTCATGAGGGCTGCTGACCCTGGACAGATCGCCTGTCCATCGCAGATTAAGAAAACAGATATAAACAAATGAAGTTCAAATAATATATTTTGATGTTGTGAATGGTCCTCTTAAAATAAATAAGTTACAATCTAAACTATAATAGCCTCTGGCTTATTAAACGAGAACTAGATGGAAAAGAGGTTTGGTCTGTAAAACATTTAGTTAACAATTTTGGCCAACTTAGTACGTCCATTCACAGCGCACTTTTGTTGCTTATTTGCCAAATATTTTTCTTATTATTCACATTATGAATATAATTTACAAACAAACCAAAGGACTTCTGAACTTCTAACAAGTGCCATTCCGAAAACTAGAATATTTTTGGTTGCAGGTGACCTGGCTCAGCTATTATCATTGTTTACCATAATGTCTCATTGGAAACTTTTGCTATAAGGACTCCAGCTCAACCAGTAAACTGATTGGTGTCCCACTATTCCATTTAGAAATTCCATATCAATTCTACCAATTGCAATCGATTCATAAAATAAAGACCTTAAATATCCAATTGTTGCAAAACCCAAAGGGATTAATTTAAAACTTTAAATGTAGCTTCAACCTGGAAAGACTCACACAGAGAGAAAGTAGGTTTTAGAAAGTTTATTTGACAAGAAATAATCTTTGGCGCTCGGACCCCGGCAGTAGACGCTGCGCTGGTAACTGCCAGAGAGAATGATCTTTTTTCTATATGAAAACCTTTTTGAATAAAGTCACTGGTTACATAAATTAAACCAATGTGTAAATTCTAACTATAACTGTCTTCATCTCACCTGCTCAGCCAATCACCTGATCATGTGTCTCCATCCCAGCCTAACGGCGCCGGGCTCATCTCTCTTCATAAAGTCCGGCTCAGGATACCTTTAGTCTTATGTTTGTATTATGACTTTGTAACTGAACAATATGTTTCTGTATGTGCTTACTTTATTACAAAAAAACCCAACAGTTGATTCTGTCAAAACATAAACAACTTGGCTGTATGTCAGGTTTGTAAAGAAACTTTGTATTGATTCCAGTCATTGTTCTAAAAGTGTAGGAAACATTGTATTTACACATATAAAATATTGCAAGTTATTAGCTTTGCTTGCATTTAAAATTTTTAAAACAAGGTTATCCTATTGTTAAACAACGCTGTTACAATATATTTACAACTACTTTATTGGTTCTACTCTCTCCAACAAATTACAGCCACAATGTAACTTTGTGTGGAAACGGCACCATTTCTATGAAAACTAAATAATGTAAATCAACTGAGCTACAACAAAAGGAACATTCAAAAATGTAAATAATATTGAAAGAACACATTATTAAAAAGGATGACTGCACAAGTCAAAAGGCAAATATTATTTAGCAGAAATGATTTAAAATGGCATGTCACAAAAAAAAAAAAACTAACAATGTGTGACAACTGAAATGTGTGAAAGACTGTGGAAAGCAACTAATATTCTCCTTGCATTCAGTATTGACAGTCAGTGCAGTGTCCAGGTCGGCCATCACAGTAGTAACCAGGGTACTCTCCTCGTCTTCCATCGCCGGTGAAGCCCACAGTCTTTATATTACCGGTTGCAGGAAGAACACGTGACAACCGCAAAAGGAATCCGGTTTTCTGCCTTGAATGTTTTTGAAAACTTTCCCCAGTTGATCTCACCTGTTAATGAAAAATCGATTTCATGTAGTTGAAATCTAATTTCACATGTTTTAGGTGAAAAAAGTCAAAGGTCCTTACCATCCAGCCAAGCAAAGTGAGTCTTCTTCCTGAAAACTGGACGACCTTTGTCGCATGTCTTCCACCCTCCTTCCTGTCTGCCTACTGTCAAAAAAATACGAGCCATTAGCGCCGCAAAAACTCTTCGGAGAGAGAAAAAAACAAAATAAAAGAGGTTTTGCATATGTTTCTCCTTTGAAATTATACATTTCATAATTTCATTCTTAAATTACCCTCCATAAATAAAAATCTTTAGGCAGAAAAAAGGGAAATAAAGACAATCCCGCTATAAATAAATAGAAAAAAAGACATTTCCAGCAAAACACATCCATAAAGATCTGCGTACAAAATCTAAAAGAAAAAATGTAAGTTATGTGAACAATATACAGTGTCACTAAAATCTGTTTTATTTAAATAAATTCACCTCCTCAATGCTGAGGCATAGGGCATCAGAATGAAGTCACAGATACACCTGGATAAACTCAGGTATACAGCCAGTCTACAAATTACTCAGCTGCTTTTTATCAATTATTTCATATAAATGTATTGTTTACTTCATTTTTTCTACAGCAGGAGAAGTTGTGTCAAAAAAACGGAACAGACTAAATTTAAAAATTTTAGAAAAACTTTTTTTTTTTTTTTATGAAAATTTGTGGGAAAAAACAACAACAAAAAACCCCAGTCCACAAGCATCCTCATTCCAAACACGATCGCTTTCATTTTCATCACTTGGTTCATGTTCACATTACTTATTGACTGTATCGAAGAATATCAAATATATTTTGATTTTAACTGAAGATATGACATCATACAATATATAATATACGATGAAATTAAATGACTTAAATCTTATTGTATAGACTAGGCCATCAAATCAGTCTGTGAACTGCGTTGCCTGTAGGGATTTTTAATGTCCAGCAGGTGTCAGTATTCAGTGACACAGTATTGACGCGGTATCAATACAGTTTTGCTTTGGGTCAAAACGATACATGACGCCTCATTTACCCATCACTAACATAAACATCTTCATACCTGACAATTGGAGATTAAAAACTTATTTCTGATAGGAAATGACAACAGCATCTCAAAAGAAAATGTAAGAATTTCAAAGTAACTAAACTATTTATAACATTCCTCAATCAATAAAAAAAATATTGACTGACTTTAAAGCAGTCAAACTTTTTTAAATCTATTTTTATTTCTGATTAGCTCTTTCCATGTTTCCTCATGTAGCAGAAGCTCCACGTCTTCTTACTAATTTATAAGATCAAAGGGATTCCTTCAAAACATGTATTTTACATAACAGTATAAAATCTTTTTGTAACTTCAGTATTCTAATGTATATGAGTTTTATTTGAAATAAATCTATTTTGTTTGTCTTTTGTGTCATTTTGATTTGAAACCCCAGTAATTATTGGCTTAACATTTAAATCTATTTATTTAGTAAATAACACAAAGAAATTCTGGTCGTTTCTTCTTCTCTGGCTTTACAAACCAGAGAAGAAACAAGCAAAAAAAAAAAACATTTCTACTTTTCATATCCATTTTTCTTTTAAATTACCAAAATGTGACATTTTAAAATAGTTTTTACTAAAAACCTCCACCGCTTTCTGGGTTTTTCATAGATCATGTAAAGGAATATTTTTGGAGAATCTCAACAGAAACCGGAGACATTTCAGCAGAATTAAAGCAGACTTTGAATCTTCAGCTAGCATGCAGCGTTAGTAGAGCGGCACGTCACACAGCCATGCAACCGCAGCAACAAAGCTGCAACAACACACTGCTGCAACTCCTACACACTCAGGGCAAAGCAGCGCGGGCCTGACGCTACATGGGAAGCGGTTGTGTGTGTGTGTGTGTGTGTGTGTTGGGGGGCAGCAGGTATAAGCTCACCTTGAGCCCTCAAGTCTCCCGTTTCTCTCAAACTCGGTTGAGACTCTGAGGCGCCGTGAGAAAATTCACACGGGGAGTCAGAGGAGAAGAAAACAACAAAACAGATTGTGGATTGTGCACAACACAAATCATTTCTCATCAATTTCAGTGAATGGAAGAGAAAAGAAAAGAGAGATAAAGTGTGTGACGGAATACGTTAGCGACGGTGTGAGCCACCACCAACACGTCACTGAGCAGTGAGCTCAGTGACGTCACTGAGCAGATGAAGCGGCCGGGTTTGCAGTCAGCGTTTGCTGCCTCAAGTTAACGTTAGCTTCCAAGTCTCAGTTTCTTACAATGTAATGTTATTTAATTGCATTTCACAAATTACTTCAGGAGCATAACGAGGTGCAAAGCGTTTGCTAGCATGAGCTATTTTCACAAAACCCTTCAAAGGTGAACGTTGAACGTGTTTGGAGATTTGAGGACATGAGCTAATTCAAGCGACACCGGTTTCCTTGACCGGTGGTTCCGTTTGGCCAGCAAAATAGCCGCTACAAACTCAGCCCCTACCTTCTCCGAAGCTTGACTGTTTTGGTTCAAACTAGCTTCAACCAGTCTGCATTTATACGTCAAATAAATGCTGCTTTTAATCCCGCTGGAAGTGACAGCTACTGCGTTCATGGGCAACGCACGTGGTGTTGTTTTCAACGGAAGTGACGTGAAAAGGCCCGGATGATGATCACCCGGCGACGAAAGACCCCGGATGTAGTCAGTCGAGAACGGCGGTGACGTCAAATTGCTAAGAGATATATTAATAGTAGCGCCATTCTATAGCGGGCTGCACAGTGGCTCAGTCCGTAAGGTTGTTGCCTTGCAGTCGGAAGGTTGTGGGTTCGCTTCCCAGAACTACTGTAGGAGTTTGCATGTTCTCCCTGTGCATGCGTGGGTTTCCTCCGGGTACTCCGGTTTCCTCCCACATTCCAAAAACATGACAACAAGGTAAGAGTTCATTGGTCAC
>NC_045690.1:29133464-29144332 GCF_003331165.1 Xiphophorus hellerii
TCCAAATTCTCCCTAGGTGTGAGTGTGTTCCCCTTAGATAGAAATGGATGAATGGAAAATAAATTTTTTTTAATGATTTATGTTAATCGCCATATAGAGACCTAATAAATTCAGATGCTTTGACTCGCCAGTAAGCGCTTTGCTCTCCTCCCACAGAGCCTCCTTCCCACTTTTTTGCCAGGTGACTGTTGAGGAGTTTGTCCATGGACAAACAGCAAATAGGAGCTTTGTTGGGGGTTTTTCTACGGCAAAATTAATAACAACGAATCAAAAGTTATTCAGTTCTTTTTGCTTGATTTGAAAAATATGCACAATTTGATGAATCGTTTTTTTTTCCATTGTGAAACCAACTTTTTTTTTAGCTAAGGCTAGGCTAACAGACATTAAGGGTCTAAGAGAAGCTTCTTACCACAAGAAGGATCGATCAGCGATTAGTGCGTCGTTAAGCGCATCATTCAAGAGCGCATTAGTACGCGGCTGGCGTGCAGCGCCAGCAAACAGCGAGGTGTGAACCGGAAGGAAAACATGATGTCTACCAGGTGAGGGCAAGTACACCCAAGTACACCTCGCTGCAGCAAACCGAAAGGGGCGGGGACGGACCACTGTCAGTCTCACACCTTATATGGAAAGGTGACTATTTCATTCCGGAAATGAAGGGGGCGCTAGTGACACTATTTCCTTGTACCGACCTTGTTATAATAATTATACTAATAATAACGTATTTTATTTGCCAACGCCTTTTAAAACACCCAAGAAGACTTTCAACATTAAAAATACAAATTAAATAGTAAAGAAATGGCTACAAAACGTGATATGTCACGTGGTATGTCTGTCACGTGGTAAGTCACTTTTTTATTTTCAAATCTGTATTAAATCTTTATTTAAAATTATATTAGTAAACAATCTAGAATAAGCAACAATAAGGAAACATTATGGAGATGTATTTATCTATCCTTACACCCAATCTATCTCAAACAAAAGTAATAAAACATGAATCAAATCAATATTTTGGAGACAAATGTACATTACATTAAGAGCACATTTATCCATCCATTAATTATCATGAATTATCCCTATAGTTGGGTCATGAGGGCTGCTGACCCTGGACAGATCGCCTGTCCATCGCAGATTAAGAAAACAGATATAAACAAATGAAGTTCAAATAATATATTTTGATGTTGTGAATGGTCCTCTTAAAATAAATAAGTTACAATCTAAACTATAATAGCCTCTGGCTTATTAAACGAGAACTAGATGGAAAAGAGGTTTGGTCTGTAAAACATTTAGTTAACAATTTTGGCCAACTTAGTACGTCCATTCACAGCGCACTTTTGTTGCTTATTTGCCAAATATTTTTCTTATTATTCACATTATGAATATAATTTACAAACAAACCAAAGGACTTCTGAACTTCTAACAAGTGCCATTCCGAAAACTAGAATATTTTTGGTTGCAGGTGACCTGGCTCAGCTATTATCATTGTTTACCATAATGTCTCATTGGAAACTTTTGCTATAAGGACTCCAGTTCAACCAGTAAACTGATTGGTGTCCCACTATTCCATTTAGAAATTCCATATCAATTCTACCAATTGCAATCGATTCATAAAATAAAGACCTTAAATATCCAATTGTTGCAAAACCCAAAGGGATTAATTTAAAACTTTAAATGTAGCTTCAACCTGGAAAGACTCACACAGAGAGAAAGTAGGTTTTAGAAAGTTTATTTGACAAGAAATAATCTTTGGCGCTCGGACCCCGGCAGTAGACGCTGCGCTGGTAACTGCCAGAGAGAATGATCTTTTTCTATATGAAAACCTTTTTGAATAAAGTCACTGGTTACATAAATAAACCAATGTGTAAATTCTAACTATAACTGTCTTCATCTCACCTGCTCAGCCAATCACTGATCATGTGTCTCCATCCCAGCCTAACGGCGCCGGGCTCATCTCTTCATAAAGTCCGGCTCAGGATACCTTTAGTCTTATGTTTGTATTATGGCCGTTTCCACACAAAGTTACATTGTGGCTGTAATTTGTTGGAGAGAGTAGAACCAATAAAGTAGTTGTAAATATATTGTAACAGCGTTGTTTAACAATAGGATAACCTTGTTTTAAAAATTTTAAATGCAAGCAAAGCTAATAACTTGCAATATTTTATATGTGTAAATACAATGTTTCCTATACATTTTGAACAATGACTGGAATCAATACAAATTTTTTTACAAACCTGACATACAGCCAAGTTGTTTATGTTTTAACAGTCAGAATCAACTTGGGGTTTTTTTGTAATAAAGCAAGCACATACAGAAACATATTGTTCGGTTACAAACAAGATTAAACGAGCAGAGCGAAGGTGTAGTCGGGGTGGAGGTGATGATAGCTCAGATGAGGAGCAGTTGCACACATCAAGCCGGACTTTATGAAGGGTGGAGGAGATGAGCCCGGCGCCGTTAGGCTGGGATGGAGACACATGATCAGGTGATTGGCTGAGCAGCTGAGATGAAGACAGTTATAGTTAGAATTTACACACTGGTTTAATTTATGTAATCAGTGACTTTATTCAAAAAGGTTTTCATATAGAAAAAAGATCATTCTCTCTGGCAGTTACCAGTGCAGTGTCTACTGCCAGGATCCTAGCGCCAAAGATTATTTCTTGTCAAATAAACTTTCTAAAACCTACTTTCTGTGTGAGTCTTTCCAGGTTGAAGCTGCATTTAAAGTTTTAAATGATCTCTTTGGGTTTTGCAACAATTGGATATTTAAGGGCTTTATTTTATGAATCGATTGCAATTGATAGAATTGATATGGAATTTATAAATGGAATAGTGGGACACCAATCAGTTTACTGGTTGAACTGGAGTCCTTATAGCAAAAGTTTCCAATGAGACTTTATGGTAAACAATGATAACAGCTGAGCCAGGTCACCTGCAACCAAAAATATTCTAGTTTTCTGAATGGCACTTGTTAGAAGTTCAAAAGTCCTTTGGTTTGTTTGTAAATTATATTCACAATGTGAATAATAAGAAAAATATTTGGCAAATAAACAACAAAAGTGCTCTGTGAATGGACGTACTAAGTTGGCCAAAATTGTTGACTAAATGTTTTACTGACCAAACCTCTTTACCATCTAGTTCTTATTTAATAAGCCAGAGGCTATTATATTTTAGATTTTAACTTATTTATTTTAAGAGTACCATTCACAACATCAAAATATATTTGAACTTCATTTGTTTATATCTGTTTTCTTAATCTGCGACGGACAGGCCATCTGTCCAGGGTCAGCAGCCCTCATGACCCCACTATAGGGATAATTCATGATAATTAATGAATGGATAAATGTGCTCTTAATGTAATGTACATTTGTCTCCAAAATATTGATTTGATTCATGTTTTATTACTTTTGTTTGAGATAGATTGGGTGTAAGGATAGATAAATACATCTCCATAATGTTTCCTTATTGCTTATTCTAGATTGTTTGTTACTAATATAATTTTAAATAAAGGTTTAATAAAGATTTGGAAATAAAAAAGTGACTTACCACGTGACAGACATACCACGTGACATATCACGTTTTGTAGCCATTTTTTTACTATTTAATTTGTATTTTTAATGTTGAAAGTGTTCTTGGGTGTTTTAAAAGGCGTTGTCAAATAAAATACGTTATTATTAGTATAATTATTATAACACGATCGGTACAGGAAATAGTGTCACTAGCGCCCCCTTCATTTCCGGAATGAAATAGTCCCATTTCCATATAAGGTATGAGACTGACAGTTGTCCGACCCCGCCCCATTCTGTTTGCTGCAGCGAGGTGTACTTGGTTGAAACCTATGCGCACCGCAGATGTTTCTAAATTGTAGGTGGCTGTGTCGATGCCTGATGAAAAATGCTACTTGTGACAAAACTTTACTATAAATCCCATTTGACGCATATGTGTTTAATGTGGTTTTTGTCTATGTGATAAGTATGATATAGATTGTTTTTAGAGTTTAAAAACATTTATTACCACTAAAGTCCAGTGGTGGTGTTGATTGTTGATTCCCAGAGTGGTCCCCCCCCCTCATAACTTTGGCAAATAATGAGCAAATGTTACCAAATTCACACGATTTATTATTGATGATAAGAGGAATAAACAGAGTTAAAGACTTGTTGGTGAATTAATTTGTTCCCATTTTATGGAGGGGGAACGGATTATTTTAGGTGGCTAAAATATATGGTTCCCCCCTTATAACTTTGGCAAATAATGAGCAAATATTACCAAATTCACACAATTTATTATTGATGATAAGAGGAATAAACACAGTTAAAGACTTGTTGGTGAATTAATTTGTTCCCATGTTATGGAGGGGGAACAGATTATTTCAGGCAGCTGAAATATCCATTCTCTACTCTCCTCCCCCCATAACGTTTGGGAATAAAGGGCAACTGTTGCCAAATTCCCAAAAATTGTTATGTGTGATAGCCTGTAGTATACTAGAAATTTCCTTACTACAGTAATCTGTCATATTTTACATTAGAAAGGGATTTACCAGAAAGTCTACGCTCTCGTCTTTTCAGGAAGTCTTAATTTTTGTGCCATGCTTTCAGCCATCCTCTTATATCAGCAATGAAAAATTATAAATACACACTACGTGTTGAAAAACTGTGTTTTGGTGACTGACTTTTATTTCTGTCAGGCGTAAGTGACAAAAGTTGGGAAAAGACCGATTCTCTTGGCGTTTAAAATAACACAAACAGCGTAAAAAGACCTCGTTTATTTAATTATTTTTACAATTTTGTAAACAACAGCTGCTGATTAAACTAAATGTTACATGCTTGACATGATTAACTGAGTTGTTTTTACCGAGAAATCGATCAGAAGCGCCGTGAAAATGGTGAGATCCGCCTCTCCGGCTGTAATGCGCGCTTCCGACACAGGGGGAACAGATTTTCACAGGGGAACAGAATTGCGCACAAGACCGGCCCTCGAGGACCGACTTTGGGGACCCCTGCATTACAGGATCTGAACCAAAAACACACAATAGACTAGAAGTGTTAACAAGCAACTCACACTACAGGTACTTGAGAGCCAATTCTGAAAGTGGAGTCCTCGACAAGAAACGTGGAAACGTTGCATCGGCTCGTGTCCTGCGTGGTCACAGAAGTTTGGAGAATCGGCCTACAATCCTTAAATCGTGTGAACCAGACTTAAGACTTACAACTCCACTCATCTCGTGGCGACCGCTGCCCTAACGCCAGCGCGTTCGCTATGCTAACGTTTACATATCCCTTCAAAATAAGATACAGATGCGCCACAAAACACAAACATTTTATTTTCGTAAAAATTTTAACTCACGATAACGACTAATAATGGATAATGTGGGAAATCACCTCATATCCACTGTTTAGCATGATGAGAGTTTCTCTCCCTGAACATCCCGACATGTTTGTTTTTTAAAAAATTTTTCCAGTTATGAGGCACAGTGGCTAAACCTGAAAATGCTGTTGTTACACAAAAGGTCGTTGCTAGGTAACCAAAGAATGACTAAGTTGCTAGGTAACCAAAGAGAGCGAGGAAGAACTGCTAAAGTCATGCCTCTGCCTACATCTCCCAGAATGCTGTGCAGTTCTGGATCTGAGTTCAGATTCAAAACTGCTTGGGGATTTTTGACTCACACTTTTTCCATATCTAAATGTGAAGCTAAAAATTGAACAAAATCTGTCACACAAATTCATTGTGTAACAGATCATTTCACCTCCTCTGGGTGTCACAGCCAGAATCTGAGCCTGAGAACCGGCAAGAGGAGAGTTCATATCTTAGTAATAAGCAGATTATTACTAAGGTAAGTAATAATTTGCTTATTACTTATCTTAGTAATAAACAAATTATTAATAAGTAATAATTTGCTCGTCTTAAGCAAATTATTCTCAGGTAACAGAAGATCCTACATCATGGTCCTGCTGCTGACCTCTGGTCTGTTGTCTCCTCTCTGACTCTTTGCTCCTTCTGTTGTGACAATAAACATTTCTTTGAAATATATCAAAAGCAACAGTGAGAACAACTTTTGCAAAGAAAATAAAGAGAACTGGGTTTATTCCTGGCAACAACTATCTATCAAGGAATATTACATGGGTTAACAGCAACATTAATATTCATGTTAACAGGCATTTCATGATATATTGGTATGAATTAACTAGTCATCATCTAGCCAACATTTTGTGGATACAACAACATCAGTCAACTTACATGATTATTTGGAAAAAAACGGCAACATCTTTTCTGTACTCTGTCCATCTGTGCTGAGCTTCAAGACTCTCCTTAGTGACTCACTGGTGTAACATCAGCATTAGCTTTGTATGCTATTGGTTAGTTCAAAGTATCTTCATAATCTGTCTTGTGGGGAGCCAGAAATCGGAATGGGCAGGGCCACCAAGGGCCAGCAAAGGCCACCAAGGGCCAGCAAGGCCAGTCCTTCTGCGGCGTGTCCTTCTGCGGAGAGTCCATCGGTGAGTCCTTCTGCGGCGAGTCCTTCTGCGGCGAGTCGTTCTTCGGCGAGTCCTTCGGCGAGTCCTTCTGCGGCGAGTCCTTCTTCGGCGAGTCCATCGGCGAGTCCTTCTGCAGCGAGTCCTTCTGCGGCGAGTCCTTCTGCGGCGGGTCCTTCTACGGCGAGTCCTTCTGCGGCGGGTCCTTCTTCGGCGAGTCCTTCTGCGGCGAGTCCTTCTTCAACGAGTCCTTCTTCAGCGAGTCCTTCTGCAGAGAGTCCTTCTGCGGCGAGTTCTTCTTCGGCGAGTCCATCGGTGAGTCCTTTTGCGGCGAGTCCTTCTTCTACGAGTACTTCTTCAGCGAGTCCTTCTTCGGCGAGTCCTTCGGCGAGTCCTTCTGCGGCGAGTCCTTCTTCGGCGAGTCCATCGGCGAGTCCTTCTGCGGCGAGTCCTTCTGCGGCGAGTCCTTCTGCGGCGAGTCCTTCTGCGGCGAGTCCTTCGGCGAGTCCTTCTGCGGCGAGTCCTTCTTCAACGAGTCCTTCTTCAGCGAGTCCTTCTTCGAGTCCTTCGGCGAGTCCTTCTGCGCGTCCTTCTTCAAGTCCATCGGCGAGTCCTTCTGCGCGTCCTTCTTCAAGTCCTTCGGCGAGTCCTTCTGCGGCGAGTCCTTCTTCAACGAGTCCTTCTTCAGCGAGTCCTTCTGCAGAGAGTCCTTCTGCGGCGAGTTCTTCTTCGGCGAGTCCATCGGTGAGTCCTTCTGCGGCGAGTCCTTCTTCTACGAGTACTTCTTCAGCGAGTCCTTCTTCGGCGAGTCCTTCGGCGAGTCCTTCTGCGGCGAGTCCTTCTTCGGCGAGTCCATCGGCGTGTCCTTCTGCGGCGAGTCCTTCTGCGGCGAGTCCTTCTGCGGAGAGTCCTCCTGCGGCGAGTCCTTCTGCGGCGAGTCCTTCGGCGAGTCCTTCTGCGGCGAGTCCTTCTTCAACGAGTCCTTCTTCAGCGAGTCCTTCTTCGGCGAGTCCTTCGGCGAGTCCTTCTGCGGCGAGTCCTTCTTCGGCGAGTCCATCGGCGAGTCCTTCTGCGGCGAGTCCTTCTGCGGCGAGTCCTCCTGCGGCGAGTCCTTCTGCGGCGAGTCCTTCTTCGGCGAGTCCTTCGGCGAGTCCTTCTGCGGCGAGTCCTTCTTCAACGAGTCCTTCTTCAGCGAGTCCTTCTGCAGAGAGTCCTTCTGCGGCGAGTTCTTCTTCGGCGAGTCCATCGGTGAATCCTTCTTCAGCGAGTCCTTCTTCAACGAGTCCTTCTTCGGCGAGTCCTTCTGCGGCGAGTCATTCTTCGGCGAGTCCTTCTGCGGCGAGTCCTTCTTCAGCGAGTCCTTCTTCAACGAGTCCTTCTTCAGTGAGTCCTTCTTCGGCGAGTCCTTCTGCGGCGAGTCCTTCTTCGGCGAGTCCTTCTGCGGCGAGTCCTTCTGCGTCGAGTCCTTCGGCGAGTCCTTCTGCGGCAAGTCCTTCTTCGCTGAGTCCTTCTTCAACGAGTCCTTCAGCGAGTCCTTCTGCGGCGAGACCTTCTTCGGCGAGTCCTTCTGCGGCGAGTCCTTCTTCAAATCCTTCGGCGAGTCCTTCTGCGGCGAGTCCTTCTGCGGCGAGTCCTTCTTCGGCGAGTCCATCGGTGAGTCCTTCTGCGGCGAGTCCTTCTTCTACGAGTACTTCTTCAGCGAGTCCTTCTTCGGCGAGTCCTTCGGCGAGTCCTTCTGCGGCGAGTCCTTCTTCGGCGAGTCCACCGGCGAGTCCTTCTGCGGCGAGTCCTTCTGCGGCGAGTCCTCCTGCGGCGAGTCCTTCTTCAGCGAGTCCTTCTGCGGCGAGTCCTTCTGCGGAGAGTCCTTCTGCGGCGAGTCCTTCTTCGGCGAGTCCATCGGCGAGTCCTTCTGCGGCGAGTCCTTCTTCGGCGAGTCCATCGGCGAGTCCTTCTGCGGCGAGTCCTTCTGCGGCGAGTCCTCCTGCGGCGAGTCCTTCTGCGGCGAGTCCTTCTTCGGCGAGTCCTTCTTCGGCGAGTCCTTCGGCGAGTCCTTCTGTGGCGAGTCCTTCTTCAACGAGTCCTTCTTCAGCGAGTCCTTCTGCAGAGAGTCCTTCTGCGGCGAGTTCTTCTTCGGCGAGTCCATCGGTGAGTCCTTCTGCGGCGAGTCCTTCTTCTACGAGTACTTCTTCAGCGAGTCCTTCTTCGGCGAGTCCTTCGGCGAGTCCTTCTGCGGCGAGTCCTTCTTCGGCGAGTCCATCGGCGTGTCCTTCTGCGGCGAGTCCTTCTGCGGCGAGTCCTTCTGCGGAGAGTCCTCCTGCGGCGAGTCCTTCTGCGGCGAGTCCTTCGGCGAGTCCTTCTGCGGCGAGTCCTTCTTCAACGAGTCCTTCTTCAGCGAGTCCTTCTTCGGCGAGTCCTTCGGCGAGTCCTTCTGCGGCGAGTCCTTCTTCGGCGAGTCCATCGGCGAGTCCTTCTGCGGCGAGTCCTTCTGCGGCGAGTCCTCCTGCGGCGAGTCCTTCTGCGGCGAGTCCTTCTTCGGCGAGTGCTTCGGCGAGTCCTTCTGCGGCGAGTCCTTCTTCAACGAGTCCTTCTTCAGCGAGTCCTTCTGCAGAGAGTCCTTCTGCGGCGAGTTCTTCTTCGGCGAGTCCATCGGTGAGTCCTTCTGCGGCGAGTCCTTCTTCTACGAGTACTTCTTCAGCGAGTCCTTCTTCGGCGAGTCCTTCGGCGAGTCCTTCTGCGGCGAGTCCTTCTTCGGCGAGTCCATCGGCGAGTCCTTCTGCGGCGAGTCCTTCTGCGGCGAGTCCTTCTTCAGCGAGTCCTTCTTCAACGAGTCCTTCTTCAGTGAGTCCTTCTTCGGCGAGTCCTTCTGCGGCGAGTCCTTCTTCGGCGAGTCCTTCTGCGGCGAGTCCTTCTTCAGCGAGTCCTTCTTCAACGAGTCCTTCTTCAGTGAGTCCTTCTTCGGCGAGTCCTTCTGCGGCGAGTCCTTCTTCGGCGAGTCCTTCTGCGGCGAGTCCTTCTGCGTCGAGTCCTTCGGCGAGTCCTTCTGCGGCAAGTCCTTCTTCGCTGAGTCCTTCTTCAACGAGTCCTTCAGCGAGTCCTTCTGCGGCGAGACCTTCTTCGGCGAGTCCTTCTGCGGCGAGTCCTTCTTCAAATCCTTCGGCGAGTCCTTCTGCGGCGAGTCCTTCTGCGGCGAGTCCTTCTTCGGCGAGTCCATCGGTGAGTCCTTCTGCGGCGAGTCCTTCTTCTACGAGTACTTCTTCAGCGAGTCCTTCGGCGAGTCCTTCTGCGGCGAGTCCTTCTTCGGCGAGTCCACCGGCGAGTCCTTCTGCGGCGAGTCCTCCTGCGGCGAGTCCTTCTTCAGCGAGTCCTTCTTCGGCGAGTCCTTCGGCGAGTCCTTCTGCGGCGAGTCCTTCTTCAACGAGTCCTTCTTCAGCGAGTCCTTCTGCAGAGAGTCCTTCTGCGGCGAGTTCTTCTTCGGCGAGTCCATCGGCGAGTCCTTCTGCGGCGAGTCCTTCTTCAACGAGTCCTTCTTCAGCGAGTCCTTCTGCAGAGAGTCCTTCTGCGGCGAGTTCTTCTTCGGCGAGTCCATCGGTGAGTCCTTCTGCGGCGAGTCCTTCTTCTACGAGTACTTCTTCAGCGAGTCCTTCTTCGGCGAGTCCTTCGGCGAGTCCTTCTGCGGCGAGTCCTTCTTCGGCGAGTCCATCGGCGAGTCCTTCTGCGGCGAGTCCTTCTGCGGCGAGTCCTTCTGCGGAGAGTCCTCCTGCGGCGAGTCCTTCTGCGGCGAGTCCTTCGGCGAGTCCTTCTGCGGCGAGTCCTTCTTCAACGAGTCCTTTTTCGGCGAGTCCTTCGGCGAGTCCTTCTGCGGCGAGTCCTCCTGCGGCGAGTCCTTCTGCGGCGAGTCCTTCTTCGGCGAGTCCTTCGGCGAGTCCTTCTGCGGCGAGTCCTTCTTCAACGAGTCCTTCTTCAGCGAGTCCTTCTGCAGAGAGTCCTTCTGCGGCGAGTTCTTCTTCGGCGAGTCCATCGGTGAGTCCTTCTGCGGCGAGTCCTTCTTCTACGAGTACTTCTTCAGCGAGTCCTTCTGCGGCGAGTCCTTCGGCGAGTCCTTCTGCGGCGAGTCCTTCTTCAACGAGTCCTTCTTCAGCGAGTCCTTCTTCGGCGAGTCCTTTGGCGAGTCCTTCTGCGGCGAGTCCTTCTTCGGCGAGTCCATCGGCGAGTCCTTCTGCGGCGAGTCCTTCTGCGGCGAGTCCTTCTGCGGAGAGTCCTTCTGCGGCGAGTCCTTCTTCGGCGAGTCCATCGGTGAGTCCTTCTGCGGCGAGTCCTTCTTCTACGAGTACTTCTTCAGCGAGTCCTTCTTCGGCGAGTCCTTCTGCGGCGAGTCCTTCTTCAGCGAGTCCTTCTTCAACGAGT